>NC_141534.1:262285000-262585000 GCF_021556685.1 Rattus norvegicus | reverse complement strand
GCCTTGCCATTTAGATATAAATGGAATGTGCTTCCTCCATCCCACCTTTGTTCATCAATCACTTGGTCGAATAATCCAGATTGATCTAGCTGCTTTCATAGTCAACCTGGACCTGGCTACTCCCCAAGACTCTATCTAAAGAGAAAGAATCATTTTTTTTCCTGGGTGTACCAATGCACCCCAAATGTTGAAACCCTTTTCCCATTCATCTGTAATTCTGAACTCTTGATGAGAAGAATGTGGTGGCTTTTGATTTTATTCATCAGGAGCTTGGAATGCTGAATGTGTAAATAAGTGAATTTTGTTTTTTTATGCAGATGCTGTCCAGTTGTTGCACTACTACATGTTCACTTTTTGTGACTCTTGATCTGTGGAAACAAATACTTTTCGCACATCATTTCTATTAGTGGACACCCATGCTCTCCCCAAAAGTTTATAACGCCACCATTGCTTTTAGCCTCATCGGTGATTATTAACTTCCCTACTGTTCTCTTCAAATGAAATGAAATGATAGAACAGAACAAACCCAGCAATGCCTCTGAGCCCTTACCTTAGAACTGAAGGATACTTTGGGTGGGGTCCTTGGAGTTAATCCAGAGACCTCACATCTGCCAGACAGACTTGTGCTGTCTTTCAGCTATGAGCTAAACTTCCATACCACTCACAACATTGACCAGGCTAGCCTGGAACTTCTGATCCTTCTGGCCTTAGACTCTCAAGTATCTGTGATGATAGGCCTAATGTATCAGTCCACATAAAATCAGGTGAGGATTTGTGTGTGTGTGTGTGTGTGTGTGTGTGTGTGTGTGTACCCCCAGAAATATTGTTTTTTACATTAAAAAATATCTAAAATATAAACAGGGTTTAGAAGTCTTGAAGGGATAACTGACTCACCTAAGTGAGCACCGACCTAGGAAAAATAACTTTAAATTCAGTCATCTATAACTGAGTTCCAGCAATAAGAGTTGTGAAGGCAAATAAAAAAGGAAGGGGTTGGAGGCTTCTAGGTAGATATATCACTGGACATGGGCTTGAAGGAGTTAGTGCAAAGAGGAAGAAACTTTCATAACTGAGCTACGATGGGGTAAATTAAACCTTTAATTCAGTAATTTTGGACCATTGTTTTTCATGCTTTACAGAAGCATTTTTTCAGAGTTTCCAAGATGGAGCAACATCATATATTTGTAGAGAAAATATTAACTACTCTACCAGTATTTCCCATGTCCTTCCTGTTCATACATTAGTACAATCACGTAGAAGAGGTTGTTTCCTCTGTGTGTGTGTGTGTGTGTGTGTGTGTGTGTGTGTGTGTGTGTGTGTAGCATACTGAGTGTGTGGTATATATAAGTGAGTGTGTAGTGGGTGCCTGAACAGGATATCCTGTTTCTCCCTCTACCACTCTCAGTCACATTGCCTTGAAGAAGGGCCTGGAAGGTTGGATGTTTAACCTAGGCTGCCCTTGCCATGGGGCTCTCTGAGTCTACTTTTCTCCACCCCCAACGCTGTGCATGTTATATGCATGTGAAGCTATGCTTGGCTTTTTACAAGTGCAGTGGGAATTCAAACTCAGGTACTCCTACAGGTAAAGAAAAATCTCTTACCCATGGAGCCACTCCCCAATCCCTCCTTCATTTTTAATGCTCACGGCTTGAGATCCTGTCAGAGGAGATCGCCTGTAGATTCGAGCACCATCTCTGTGTTGGGAGATGGAGAACAATGCTTATGGCCTGGCAGTCCCCATGATATTTAACCAGAGTGACAGTGGAGAGGTCACCTTCTGCATGTATTCAAGCTATTTCCAGTGATGCCAAGCATGCAAATTAATTTTACAGGTTTCTTTGAGTGAAATGATAAATGCCTTATTAGGAAACGTCTGCTTCCTTGAAGAAGAAAGCAGGATTTAATGTTTAGAACATGGACTTTGAGTTTCAGGCCATGTATCAATCAGAGAAATCTTACTGACTGTGATGATAATAGGTCCTCAAGGAGACTGCTTTTGTGAAAATGAAGAGCAGCTAAGCTACTGAGGCTTCAGACTCTGAGGTGGAGAAATTGTTTCAAATGAAAAGAGTTCTTTGAATGCCTCTAAGACTCTGATTAATTTACTTCTTTTATTGAATCTGTTGACCTTTGTACTTTTTCATTCTCCCACTTCCTTCCTCTTTTAATCCTTTTTTTCTTTTCATCCTTGTTTTCCCCCTTTTTATATTCCACATTTTCAATTTTACTATGATACGACAAGACCTATGAGTATAAATGGTCAAAAAATTCTTCCAGTAAATATATTTGTCATATGCATATGTTTATGTGTGTTTCCCCACACACATATTGTGTATGTGTGTGTGTGTCTGTGTGTGTGCGTTTTTGTGTACCTGTGTTTTATGTATGTAAATGCTTGTTGGTGGAATATGCTACTCTCACATCTATGAAACCCATGATGCAATTTTATGGCAAAATCTATGTCATATTTTAAAGGGTTTACACAAAAGTAAACTTTGTTAATAGAAAATGCTATCCTTGTAAGTAGGGTATATTTAGCAGACATGGCTTTTCTATTGTATTTTAAGAAAGACTCTGTGACACACAATGGGGCTGGAGTGGAGTACTGCAAACTACCAGCAGAACCGTTCGGAGGCTCACAGAGGAGTGTGTAATGCGTGTGGCACTTTAGGAGTGGCAAAGCGTTTTAGTGCGTCTCACCACCTGGCAGTGAGAATGAGATGAAGCCCGCATGTACAGTTTGAGGCTCCGCATTAAGTCCTGAAGGGATGTGCACGTTTGAACTCTCCGTCTCCAAGGATGCTGGAGGCAGACTGCTGGACCAGTTTTGAAGAACCTGACTCTTTCCTTCACAGAAATGGAATCATTCCACAAATCCTGCTTAAAATGAAACACAAATGTACTTCTGTTTAAGTGATCCTGCTCTGTGAAAATTCTGGGTGTATAGTGAGATTGTCTCTTATTTATGTAACAGAATGATCATTTTCTATTTGGTGTGCCCTCTAAGGGGTCTAAAATAGGTTTTAGTTTGACATCAATATATGGATTTAGGACAGTAGAATTTGAGAGACATTTACATTTTTGTCTTTTAGTTATATCGTGCAGCTGCTGAGAATGGCCACGGCTACAGGTGCTTTTGTTTTGTGTTTTGTTTTTAAAAGCCAGTTGTATCACATTGATGTAAACAAAACTTCATAGGATTCTGTAAATTTGAAGGGTCAAACTCTAATTAGATTAGTTTGCTCTGAGTCCCTGTGCAAGTCAACAATCTAAAGCAGTCTGCCAGATATCTGCCTGATGAGTCTGTCAACTCCAATATGCATCTGGTGATGTGGTGGTAAAAATGAATGTGTATATTCTTCTGTAGAACATGTTTCCAATCTGAGATACAGGAAACACAGTGTCCTAACTCGAGTTCAGCCTGGCCATAGTCAAATAAAGGATTCATTCTTGTTATTATTTCAAGGGGAAATTTTGCTGTCAAGCATTAGACATAAACAGAGTGGAAATGTTCCCAGGATTATGGTCTCAGAAACCTGCAGGCATTAAGAGCCTGTGGGATTCACTGAGGTATGTGTGAAGTTATTAATGTGAAATGTTCCTTTTTATGTTTTGCCATCTTTTAGGTCTGTGCTGGGGTCGAACAAAGAACCAGACCTTGTGCATCTCGAGGCCAGGACCGTAGATGGTCGTAAGTAAATCAACTACGTCCCCATGTTCCTGGTGGTATTAGTTCTGTCAGTAAGTTATGAACCGAGTCTGCAGCTACAGGAGTGACCATCCAGGTCATTTGGGGATGTGGATGACTCCTGTGCCCAGGAACCCAGAGTTTGCTTAATAGTTGTCATAAAACATGATTTCGCACAGATTTATAAATCTACCTCTGTATATATACAGATTAATTTCTGTTTGGATAGATGCAATACAGGAACCACTCCTAACCCCATGAATATGCCCTGATCGAAAATTCTAATACTCTGGATTCACCTGGAGCACAGTGACAGGCACATAGACACAGAGGACAACCTTGGAATTCCTCATTGCTACCTGCCTTTTGTAATGGATTTTCAAAAAAATGTATTTTTACTTTATGCATATGAGTATTTTGTCTTCATGAGTGTATGTGTGTCACATGTGTGCCTGGTGCATGGGGAGGTCAGAAGAAACCATTGGACACCCTTGAGTTAAGCACTGTTGTGAGCTACTGTACTGGCTAATTTTATATCAACTTGATGCAAGCCAGAGTCATCAGCGAGAACGGAGTCTCAATTGAGAAAATGTCTTCATAATATCAGTCTGTGGCAGGCCTGTAGGGTATCTTATGAATTAGTGATTCATGGAGGGCCCAGCCCATTTGCAGTGTAGCTACGGATGGGCTGGTGGTCCTAGGTTCTGTTAGAAACCAGGCTGAGCAAGGCATGGGGAACAAGGCAGTAAGCAACACTCCAACCTCACCTCTGCATCAGGTCCTGCCTCCATATTCCTGCCCTGTGTGAGTTCCTTCCTTACTGTCTTTGCTTATATACTGTTATAAGGAACTGTGAGGGAAATAAACCCTTTCCTCTTCATCTTTCTTCTGGTCATGGCATTTTATCACAATACTAAGTACTAGTAAGCCAAAAAAAACATCTAAAACATGGATTTTTGGAACCGAAATAGGACCCTTTGCTAGATACCATTAAGACAGCTCTACAACTCCCCACCCTCAACACACATATGCACACACTGTATGTGCACACTCACTTTTTATGAGACAAGGTCTCTTACTGTCCTGGAAATGCTCAAGTAGGCTCAGTCAGCTGGAAAGCCAAGTCCTGAGATCTACCTGTCACCATCTCCCCAGTACCAGGAGCACAAGTCTGAAACCACCCATGCCCAACTTCTGTTAAAACATAGGTTCTGTGGTTGGTAATTCAGTCTCTGTGAGCACCTATGGGCCCATGTTAGTTGACTCTGAAGGTCATCTTTTGGTGTCCTTGACCCCTCTGGCTCATTGAATTCTATCTCCTACTCTTCCCCCAAGTCTCCATGCGGTCTTTCTGATGTTTGACTGTGGGTCTCTCTATCTGTTTCCATCCACTGCTTGATGAAGCCTCCAAGATGGCAGCTGTGCTAGGTTCCTGTCTACAAGCACAGCAAAGTATCATTAATTGTATCAGGAGTTGGCTCTCTACCATGGGATGAGTCTCAACTTGGACTAGTCATTGGTTGGCTGTTCTCTCAGTCTCTCCTCCATCTTTATCCCTGCTCATCTTGTAGGCAGGACAAATTTGGGGTTGAGTTTTGTGAGTAGGTTGATGTCCTCCTCCCTCTAATGTAATTCCCTTCTGACTGCAGAAGATGACCACTTTGGACTCTATATCCCCCACTGGTAGGAATCTCCGCTAGGGCCACCCTCATAGATTCTCCAGAGCAGCCCCCATCCCAGGTCTCTAGGTAATCACAGAGATGCCCGCCCCCCATTTTCTAGTCTCACTCCCAGGCTGCTTTTTCTCCCCTCCCCACACCTGATTCCCATAATCCTCCTCACCCCTTCTCCAACCCATTTCCACCTAGTCACTGTACATATGTGGAACAGATGTGTAGCTTGGTCTTCATGTGGGTCTTCTAACAACTGTAACAGAGGCTGTCTCTAACGCTGTTGCCTGCCATTGTATTCCCTCCCCCTAACTAGATTGCCAGGTTGGGCCTCAGTAAGAGTCCTGCAGACACTGGGTGTCTGAGAACTGGATGGTACTCAAGGGGAGTTTCCTCTTCTCTAGAAGAGGGGGTCATGGGGAGAGGTACTTGTACAGGTAGGACTGGAAAGAGAGGAGGGAGGGACTTCTGACTGGGATGTAAAGTAAATAAACAAACAAATGGTTAAAAACGGCAGGACAATATCAACCAATCTGACCTCCCAGAGCTTCAAGGGACTAAACCACCAACCAAAGAATGTACATGGAGGGACCCATGGCTCCAGCTGCATATGTAGCAGAGGATGGCATTGTCTGGCATCAAAGGCAGAAGAGGCCCTTGGTCCTGTGATGATGCTTCAGCACAGGGGAATGCTAGGGTAGTAGAGTAGGAGTGGGTGGTTGGGTTGGGGAGCACCCACATGGAGGTAGGGGACAGGAGTGGGATGGAGGTTTTCGGAGAGGAAACTGGGAAGGGGGATAACATTTGAAGTGTAAATAAACAAAATAACCAATAAAAAATTTAAAAACGAGAAAAAAAAACAAACACAAATGAGCTGAGTTGGACTTGACTGGGTACTACATGGAAAATAATTAATGTTCAAGGTATTTGGGAGGGGGAGGATGTGGGTTCTAAGGATCGAACTCATGTCCCTATGCTTGCAAGGCAGGCACTTTGCCATCTAAGCTACTTTCCTAGCACCAAGCTCCCATTTTCTGAAGCATCCTGTTGTTGCTAGCTCTGGTTTGGTTTGGTTTCTTTGGTTTTGCTTTGTGGTTATTGGTGTCCTCGTTTTCTTAGACACCATCCGGGCAACACCTCATTGCTGTGTTTAGACATTCTCACAAAAGACTATGAGAGAAAGGTAAAAATGAATTAGGCCCCTGTGAGCCTCACCATAGGCAGCAGGAGGGGCAATGAGATCGTCAGCCTAGGATAAGTCATGTAAGAGCCCAGTCATGAGCCATGCCAGAGTGAAGAGCTTTAGTCAGTGAGAATTGTGTGGTTAGGTACACGATATCCAGGAAAGTAAGGTGCAAACCTAGAACCAAACCCATTTATAGACATAGGTCAAAAAGACCACTTATTATGTCACCTTGAAAATACCATTTCAAATCTTTACATCTCATTTTTATCTGAGAATTAAGAAAGTTCATAGTAATGGTTCAAAGTTAGCACTGATGGACAAACCATCTTGTGACAAGAGAAGTATTTTATGTAATTCACACAATTATTCCTCTTCACAGATATTTTAGACTGTTAAATTTCATGTTACGTAGGGGGAAACTAAAACATACATATCGTATGTGCAGGGTATTTAGAGGATTAGAGGATGCAGAAGAGGTTAGTGTCTATTCACAGAGCCCACTCAGCTGAGAGCAGGAAAGCTGGTACATATGAAGTGCTGTGCTTGGTGACCTCTCTGTCCACCATTTAAGAAACAGCAATGCAAGTTTCCTTCACCTGCTGTGGTCCTGAGGATCCTCTGCTGAGATATTACTTATTATGCATAAATGAGCATAAAACAAGTGGTAGTGGCAGACAGAATGAGAAAGGAAAAGCCATGTAGGAGGAGAAGACTAATGGAGTAAAAATAGGGAAAATGACAACATCTGTCCCAGATAAAAATGGTGCACCCTATTACTACAAAGCAAAGACATAGAGGAGTCATATGCCCAGCACTAACCCAGAGGGTGAACATGTTCTGCTTCTAACATGTTTCTGAGAATCGGAAAGAGCTGGCTCATTTCTCATAAGAACCAGCTCCCTCTCCTTGCTGCTTATAAATTCACAGGTAGAAGATAACTGCACTTGTAACCTCAAGTCAGAAAAGTAAGTCACCCATGGAACCCAAGTCCCAGAAGCCATATATCTTGTTGGGCTTTCATTTGAAATCTTCATGGGATATTTCCCTTTCTAAGTATTTTACTTCCTCTTTGGAGAATGCATATCTTCTTGGACATTGTGATTGGGAGCACAGAACTGAGACCAAGACTGACAGCCGTCCCTTACTCCTTGCACATCCAAGCAGGGCTGGCATGTATGACATTCCCATCAGTGCACTTGGCTGGCACAGAAGGCCTCAGCAGTATGAGCTTCTTTCTCCCTCTGCTTGTCATTATCTCAGTGAGCCTTCTTTTTCCCTGCAGCAGGTGATATTATCTTGAACTGAAGGTTCAGATTTACTACAGAGCATAGAGAGAAATCTTCTGAGCAAAAGCAGGCACTCAACTGCTCTGAAGATCTCATTGACTTCCATATAGGCATAGCTTCCTCCCGTGGTTTAGTACAGCATGGTGCCTGCCCGTTTCCTTAGCCTGTACCTCCCGCATGCCCTGATTCGAGGCCTTTGTGTTTGCCTCTAGCTTCTGGAACTAACTTACCAGGTTATATGTTTTCCCACAAGAAGCTGATACTTGCTTTTGCTGTTGCCTGGATACCTTCCTCTCTTTATCCTATTCTGAACAACTGAGTGTGGTTAGTCTTTGTGAATGGATTGGCCCACAGATGGAATACATATTTATTTGGGAAAACTTCCTTAACCTCATAATTTCAACCAGTATGTTTGATATTATCTAACTATTTTCCTTCATCTCTTAGAAATATTCCACTTCACGTGTATAATTGTACAACCAACTTTTCCTGCACATCCATCAGTGTGTAAAGTCTGCCAGGGCAGGGATCATAGGCATTGTCAGTGTCCTGTCTGCAGCACACACCTCTTCTGTGTACATTAGGAGTTTACCAAGCATGGGAACCCGATGGGTATGTGGGCACATGACTGACAGTGTCACCACCTATCTCCTCACATACCACATTGCCCAAAAATGTTGAAGCATTGCATTTCAAACTTTGCCATTTATGTATGTTTCATCTGGGGACCTTATTAAGATGTGAACTCTGTTTTAACGGGCGTTCAAGATTCCACAGCCTCAGTGATGCCCAGTGGAGATGGACTGTGCAATAATGCCCTTCGGTAGCAAAGTTTCACAGCAGAAAACTAATAAGAGAAAGCATTACACGGAGTTTTAGACTTTTTGAGGTTTGGGGGATGATGCTGTTTTTCTCTTTTGGGTTTCCTAGGCTACATAACCCAGTATCCTAGAATGCCTACAATGTGCCTACAATGCCATCGATCATCCACATCTGCATAGGTTCTTACACTTAACATTATTCTTGTGCTCATGGTAGACACTGGGGGTTATAATGTCAAAATGCCACCCAGATTCCACCCTCAAAAGGGTTCGTATATGTCACTTTCAATTTACCTACCTGTTGTACCTCATCTTTCCTTCATTCGTGAAAAGGCAGCATGTACAAAACTACCCCAAAATTGAGAAATGTATTCAATAAAAGTATTTCATCAAGTATTGAGTTTGAGAAGATATACCTGTCAAAACTAAACAACATGGAGAAATGCCTACTAATTGTAATGAAAGATTAACGCATACCATATGACCTGCTTCAATGAAAAAAAGGAAGAAAGAAAAAAATCATATTGACACTAAAGCATCCTTGGCCCTGTCGGCCTCTCTCTTCTGTTCCCACAGTTCCTATCTCAGAACAACCAGAATCCTTGGCTGCTGGTAACGGAAACAGAAGCAGAGACAGGAAGAAAGGCAGAGTTCAGAGTAGCCAAGTACAGAGTGCATTTATCAAAACCAGGCTGTTTACTGGTCAGTCGCTCCAAAAATTCCAGACTGTGTTAGCTCCCCACATTGCTTGCCAAAAAACCTCTTTGTTTTTTTTCATCTTTTCATTGTACTGTGGGGAATCCCATGGTTGGCATTCCAGGTCTCCTTGGCATAGTACATTCCAAGGCAGTATAATTTTAAAGAATTTGTTTATATTTTAATGTGTTCACAATCTTTTTTTTTTTGCCAAGGCAAGGCAAAAGGTTTGACACACAAAAAATGCTTCACTTGACAGTTTGGTTCATCCTCATGTGGGTTACAAATGCTTCACTGGATTTGTTAATCCAAGTTTCATTTTGATGTCATCAGCTGTCCTTGGATTACAATTTTAATTCATTTCTGTTTCAAAGGAGTTCCATGTTTGAAGGAACATGAGTGCTGAAAAGGTTCGTTCTATGACCGGTACAGTTATTTTATCAATTACATACTGAAATACACATGCCTTGTAGTTTACTATGGGACTAGAGTGGCACTGTCAGTGTACTACTTTCTGCATTGGCAAGCAAAGCTGAAAAGAACAAGCAGGATTCAAACCAATCATACAAGCATTCCCTGAAAACTATGAACATGTCCACCAGACATAGCTTTTGTTATCGATGTCCATACTGAGATGTGGACAAGTTGACAGACCCTCACCCAGAATGTAAAGATTTTACTGTTTACATATCTCTGTGGGTACGAGTGCATTCACCTTCTATATACCCAGAAGAAGAAGTAAGAAATAGCAACCCGTGCTCTATAATTTACCCCATCAATGTCCGTGTATATGCACATGACATCAGAGAGAAAGTGCTGGCCAGACCATTGTACTGAAAGCTTCGTGAAAAGCCACGATTCACATAATCCTTGGTATCCATCTAAACCATAGTTCAGAGCTTAAGACTCACTGAGTGACTGAGTGTGTGAGCAGCATTGTGTGGGCATGTTGTCCTAAAGAAAAGTGTGACTCTGGGGTCTTTACTCTCATATGCATGAGTCCAAGCAAGCTAATAACTCTCTGAGGTTGGATGTCATACTTCGTGATTGTGATTTTGGCAGAAAAGAACATAGCCTTTAATGTTTCTCGTGGCTAACATATATGTATGCATAGTTAAGCATATGTGCTCACCTGTGGGCACACACCATGCAGGGAGGCCTACAGAACCAAGATCCACCCTAATTGTTTCTCTTGTTTACTTCTGAAGCTGCAGCCTCAGTCAGAGACCTGGGCGTTTTTGTCCTGGTGGTGATCTATGCCAGTCTGGACAGAAGACAAGGGACAATTACTAGTCTCAGAGTCTATTTTCATGGCTAGGTAACCTTGTAACAAATTTCTCAAGGACCAATCTCTTTCACTGGGGAAAACAGGCTCTGGTTCTTTAGCCAACTGTGAAAATGATTGCCCCCAAACGCTGTAAAGTGAACCTCAAACCAGCTCTTTATAAATGGAGGTGAAACAAAGCAAATCTCACAAATTTATTTCACTGTTGAGCCCGTTAATTCTGTCTTGGGTAAAGCCAGAAATCTCTTTTATGTTTCCTGTCCTTTGCCATTACACGCTTTTGTCCACATGGAAGGATGTGCATACTGTATGAATGGACTATAGGGATGCTTGAATGCTATAGCAAGGGAGTCTAGAGCCTCGCCCTTAAGTTTGTTGTTATCCAAGTTATCCAGTGTTGAGCCAATATCACTGAAAACACAAATTACTTCTACAGCAACAGCAATAACTTTATTAAGAAAAACAGAAATGATACAACAGAACTGTGGTCAGTAGTCACACAATCACAAGGCTAATCCATTCAGTGGCCATCATCTATCTCCTTGCTGGGAAACGGTAGTCAGGTTAGGAGAATTAAAAGACAAATTAATCATCTCACCTATTTCTTAGGAAAATCTTTCTTCAACACAATAAAAAAATGGTTCCTCATTTTTCTGGCTCATTTGACTATGTATGGATATTTCTTGTATGTTATCATCTCAGTTTGAAAATTTAAATGTCATTTCTCTGTAGTTTCTTGTTCCCAACTTAACCTCTATGAACTCTGTGAAAGCAGTGCTTATGAATCCTCTGTGTTGTGGGATGGGGGTTAAATTTGTATGTCTATTCACAGACATCATCACTTGAATACTTCTCTTTTGTAAATCATTGGGACACAATTTGTGTTGGTGATCAAAAAGTCAAGTTAAAAATTTCTCTCTACATTTGACATTGGCCTCCAACGACTTCATGGTTTAATTAATACATGGAAACACATAACAATGATTGGTAATCTAATAATCACTATCTCAGTAAAAGACCTTTGCCTATTTTAGACAATTTTGATGTGCACACATCTTTATTCTATTTAGTTAGTAATCACTCATGCTTATACAATAGCAACAACCAAAGGGGAGTGGTTAGAAGTCCAGCCCCTGAGCCAGACAGACATGCATTTTAAATCCCTAAACATTGTCAGCTTGTGTCCTGAAATGTGTGTGGCCATAAAGAGCTGGGCAATCAGTAGATTCCTGTGTTGCTCTTTAGACTCTCCACAATCAAGAATCCTATGAACGAGGCTAAACATAACCCATCTGCTGAGCAGTCGAACATGCCATGTTCTTATTGTTTGAATCTGTGTTCATTTTGGAATAAACATGAGGGTTTTCATTTGATCCACTTTCTGATTTGATTTCACTGTACTTCATAAGATAGCAATTCTTTGTAATACTTTAGAGAATATTAATACTTCATGAGTTTTATTTGGGGCAAAGTATAACATATATATCTAACCACATTCCAGGCAAAGTTCCAATGCCAGCAAATAGTTAGCTTTACTGATTCCCACTGAGAACCTTTATGTATTTCCTCTTTTAGTCAATGTATGGGAGCATATACGATGAAACCTTGGGAGGGATTAGGGGTCCAATTTTACTACGGTAATGATTGCAATAGGTTAAACATTTTCCAATTACTGAATATATGCACCCTCACCTTTCTCTCATGATCAAGCAGGACATCAAGCTGTTGACAGAACCCAGGAGCTGAAATCAGTTACAGTTCTTCCTGGTGGGGTCAATTGGACACATTTCCCATTGCAAGTGTCTGGATTCAAGGTGTTACTCTTTTGTAATAAGGATGTTTTTTGAAGTAGTAGCCTATAATTAGCCTCTCCAACTCACCAGGAAACTATAAGTAAGGAAATACACCCCTCCCTTATAATGCACATCTTATGATGACATCACCCAAATAGACTCATGTCGGCCATTTTCATTTTGAATGCTTCATAGCCATTTTGAACTACTTCCTCTGCCTCCTATGGGCCATGCATTTGCCAGAAGGTCTGCACTTCCTAAGGACAAGATCCCAAAGATGCTCAGAGAACTTATGCCCTAATTCTGGGCAGAGACTGCCATTTCTGTTGGGTCCTTACAATCTTTCAGGATATCGCAGCAGCAGTCTGTAAGCATGTGAGTGATGACGTCTAATAAATGGAAAATTACAGGGTTTCTCACTCTAGCTTTCAAGAAGCCGGGATCATGAAGATGCTGGCAGGTTGGCATGAATTTCCTTTAATCCTGTACTTTGGAAAGCAACAGTAAAAAGCACCATGTATTTTGTTTTGTGCTGCTGTTGCTCTTGGTTTGTTTTCAGCCCTCAGAGGTAGGTGCTGTTGTTATGCCCCTCATTAAAATAGGAAAGGGAATGAGGCTTACAATGATTAAATGCTTTTCCTATGGTTGTTATGCTAAGATGTCAGGCCAGGACTGCTTCATTCCAGATCTCGTATTTATTTTGTTTACCCAGCACACGCTGTTGGCTACCTCTGCTGTGCTGAGTCCTCTCCTGGGCAGCGATGAGGAATGGAGAAAGGCTGCAAAGGCCCTGCTCTCATCCGCGTTAACTTCTAGCTTGAAAGACAAATCACAAATGAGAGCAGAATGCGTTTATTTGGGAAATGTTTATGTAAGCATGTAAGAAAGCAAGCAGTGTACAAAGTCAGTCCGGAATGGGAGGAAGTTGGCAAGGAAAAACATCTTTGGTAAAGAGGTATCTGATATTTGAGCCAAAAAAAAAAAAAAGTCAAACAGTGTGTGGTATGGTGGAAGAAGGCACAGCTAGACAGAGCAACTACAAAGGACACGGAGTTTGGGTGTGCCTGGACAATGTCTGGACTATCATGTGACAGGGAAAGAGTGACTTCTGTCTTTATACAATCTGTCATGGAAGATGGGAAGAGTACTATGTTCCTTAGTGGGCACCTACTATGTCGCAAGTATGATACTTAGGATAGAGAGCCGCAGCAACTTGATGTTACTAAGCAAAGCAATGGTTGGTTTACTCTATCCTCCAGGATCTGTTCCCTGAGCTGCATCTCTCCTAGAATCCATCTATGACATTCAGATATATAAATCTATGTAAATAAACCTAGCCGTCTAGCAAACCAAGCCAACCAAACAAATAAAAAGGTTGTAGCACAGAAAGTGTATCCAGTGAGTTAACTCCATGGGTAAAGATACTTGCCACAAAGATCGATTACCTGAGTTTAATCCCCTGGATCCACGTGATAAAATTGGAGAACCGATTATTTCAGGTTGTCCTATGGCCTCTGCACACAGACCCTCACTAAAAGAGAAAGATAATGTAATTGTAAAAAGAAAGAACTCTAGCTACTTTCTTCCCTATGCACTAAACGGTTTTCACTGTTTCCTGTTTCCCCTGGTCTCTCATTTCCTCCTGGCTTTGCTTCATTCTCTTTCCTTCTTGCCTCTCTCTCCTCTCATTCTTTGTAAGATTAATTTGGAAAGCTAAAGTAATAATGTACATCTCACTTTGTCAGGGTTGAGTGTGACCTGTACACCTGACACATGTCTTCCTGAACTGGAGTCATTTGTAGTGTGAGCTAACAGTGACCATGAGCTAGATTGGTCTTACACATGCGCGCGCACACACACACACACACACACACACACACACACACACACACACACACTTTCCTCCAGTATAGTCCACATCCTCTCTTGATTTTGTGCCAAAATAAACATTGTTTGGGGGTGACGCCTTATCTATGCTCCTGTGCAGAATAACTTGCACTTTTCACTGGGCTTTGCTATAGTTACCCTGACCACCAAAAAAAAGTATTTTTTCTCTTCACAATAGATTAAAGTAGAAACAAGTCTCCTCTGTCTCAAGGAGTCCAGACTGTGGAAGCCATAAGTCCACTATTCTGTGAGATATTAAATTAAACAAACCTAAGATCCCAGTCACAAGAGAAATATATTCAGAGATATGAAGGTTGGTAGTTTCTCATCCATAGACCTGAATATCTCACAAGATATACTCAGCATATTATTTTGCAAATGGTTTAATGAATTTTCTGTATTTCCTTTATTTTTGTGATTTTAATGATCTCTTGTGTTCCTAATTTCATGCTTCGCCAAACTTTTATTATTCTAGGACATTCTCTGTTTTATTCACAGCTTCTTAGTGTCAGTAGACTAGTAAAAAATATTTTATTTGCTTATTTATTTACTTATTCATTTATTTAAATCCCAAAAACTGCCCCCTCCTGGACCCCACTTCTGAGGTTCTCTCCCACTACCCTCATCTTCTCCCTTGAGAGGGCGGGCCTACTGGATATCCCTCTGACCCTGACTCATCAAATCTCTGCCAGATTAAGCACATCCTCTCCCACTGAGCCCAGACAGGGCAGCCCTGTTGAGAAATGGATACCACAGTCAGGCTGCAGCTTTAGGGAGAGCCTCCACTTCAGATGTTTGGGTCCCACATGGAGACAAAGCTGCATATGTGCCAGGAGGCTTCATTTCAGCCTGTGTACTTAAAAAAAAAAAAAAAAAACAAAAACAGAAGGAGGAGGACAAGAAGGAGGAAGAGGAAGAAGAGGAGAAGAAGGAGGGGTGGGAGTAGGAGGAGGAGGAAGGAGGAGGAGGAGGAGAAGAAGAGGAAGAAGAAGAAGAAGAAGAAGAAGAAGAAGAAGAAGAAGAAGAAGAAGAAGAAGAAGAAGAAGAAGAAGAAGAAGAAGAAGAAGAAGAAGAAGAAGACATTTGGTTTAGAAATGCATCTCAGGGATTGAACACGGGCCTAGCATTTTCTAGGCCATTGGATTATTCTCTCCAATATAAAGAAAGGAAAAGGAAAGGAAAAATTAATAACTCACACTGGTTCTAAATTAATAAAATTTAAAAAAATAAAAAAGTTTGGCTCATAGGTCATATCAGTGCAGAACATCCCAAAATAGATAATTTCTCAGAAATGGCTCATCTCTAATGTACACATTCAGAGTTGATGTTACGCACTTCTGATGATACAGTGTTTAACTGGCCCATTACACTGAGGATGCTCAAAGAGCAATTAGAAGTGCACAGAAACAACAGTGTGTTTTTGCATATTTCTCTCTCTCTCTCTCTCTCTCTCTCTCTCTCTCTCTCTCTCTCTCTGTGTGTGTGTGTGTGTGTGTGTTGGTTAAGGACATTTAGCATAAAGATTTAAATGAGTAATAAAACATCAAGAAGAACATAAGAAAATTTTCTATGTGGAATTTTGGGTGTTAAAATTTGTTCTGCTTTAAAGTTGAAAATTAACAGGGGATAGGAAAACATATAAGTGCTTGTGAACACCTACAGTTTACATTCTGTTGATAGTTAATCTTTTACAATATAAAGGTTATGAAAGCCCTTGGAGCTAAATACATATTTCTTAAATAATAGAAGGAATGAATACCATAGGTGTACGGAATGAATACAGTCCCATAGGTGTACAGAATGAATACAGTCCTATAGGTGTGCGATGTGTATTTTATGTTTTGCCTGTCATTTAATAGCACGTAAACTTGCACAAATCTCATTCTTAGATCTTGGTTTCTTCACCTGTTTAAAACCATCACTACCAACAACAAAAATTACTATCTGTAATTTCTGCAAAGTTGCAAAGAGGAAAGGTCCTTGTGATCCAGTTGGCATAGTTCTGACCCAAGATAGAGACTGCCCTGGCAATTCTGGAGGTCAACACTGCAGTTGCTGTCAATGGAGACATTCCGAGCTCTGCCTGAGACCCAGGAAAAACTTCAATTAAAGCCCAAGAAGAATTTGAATGGAAAATCAGGAGAGGAAAAGGCAACTCAAGCCAGCAGATCTCTCTAAAGGAACATAGGGTGTCTGCCCACTGCGAGTAATCATGTCATTTTGAAATGGTAGAGATTCTGAAAACACGAGCTTGCCAGCGACATCAGAGATCTTTGTTAAGGCTTGCCAGGAGAGGAAAGAAATGGATAAAGACCTTTCAGACCTTAGAGCAAGAGTTTGGTTTTAACATCTATCCATATTCTAAAATTCTAAAAGCTCTCCTTACAGAGAGAGTCTGCATACTAGCTTAGGAAATGACCCCACAATAACATGGCTTGTAGGACGTGAAGCAGGGGCAAAGGGGTCACTCAAGTGAAAGAGAAGACCACCTACACAACAAGAAGGCTCGTATGTCAAATGCAAAAGTGTCTCCATATTCCTAACCATGGTTACTGGTTTTCCAGGCTCAGCCTGCTGACCACTATTTCCCACTGCTCGTATAGGTATTCATTACTTGCTGTCTTTTGAGAGTGAGAACCTGTGCTAATTAATTGTCAACTTGAAACCCAGAAGCATGGATTTTGGCAACTGTCTTGATTAGCTTAATTGAGGTTGAAGACTGGCCCACTTTGGTGGACCCTGTTCCCTTGACTGGAATTTCATAGTACAAAAGAAGAAGACAATGGGCTAAACTCATGAAGCTATTGCTGGCTCCTTCTTGATTGTGGATAGAATGTGACCAGCTGCCTCAGGCTTCTACCACTATGACTATCTCAGAGCTACAGACTGTAAGGTTAAGTAATTCCTTGCCTACTATTTTATTGCTGTGAAGAGTCAGCATGATCAAGGCAACTTATGAAATAAAGCATTTAATTTAGGCCTTATTTACAGTTTTAGAGGATGAGTCCAGGATCATCAAGTGGAGAGCATGATAGCAGGAAGGCAGACATGATGGTTGTGCAGTAGCTGAGAGTTTACATCTGATCCACAAGCAAAAGTCAGAACGAGAGAGAGAGAGAGAGAGAGAGAGAGAGAGAGAGAGAGAGAGAGAGACCTTGCTATTGGTTTATGAAAACAGTTACTCGTATAAGATACAAGTTTAAGGCTTTAAGAAAATATTTGCACAAACCATACATCTTATAAGGAGTGAATACCCCAAGTCTGTAAAGAAGTCACTTCAGTAATGAGAAATAAAATAGCCCAATTGAATAACTTAAGGACCAGAAGACAATTCTCAGAAAAAGGTACATGAGATCAACAGATATGTGACAAGATGTACATAACTACTTACCAGAAATGAAATCCAAGGGAAACCCGCAATGTAATAAAGTCATACCCAACATAAAATCCATTATCATAATGAGCAGATACATTTCAGTGAGCATGTAGGGAGAATGAAGCCTGGGTGCACTGTTGAGAGGAGTTTAAATCAATGTGTAATATAGAAAGGTACATGAATGTTCCTTAATCATTTGATTAATCAATTCTGTTCCTGTTATGTAATAAATAAATGTAAAAGGTATATTGAGATATATCTGCACTCTCATGTTTCTTAGGACTTTGTTCATAATAGTTGGAGGATGATTATGAGTTAAGTGATTGTCAGAAGATCAATAAAAATGAAAATGGCATATTTACACAGTGAGTTACACTTCATCCTTTAACATTGGAAAGTCTTGTCATGAATAAACCTGAAGGCCAGGATGGCAAGTGAAATATGCAATGGAAAGAATGAATTACCATTTCTACCATCCATGCCTGGGACTGGACCTAAATTTTCTCTGTTCCAGGCTGGTCTTGAATTAAGGAATGTGTTTATCTTTGTAAACATAAACAAAATCTTAACTGGTGGGATCTCCTGTGATTGCCACCCTCTAAATCTCTTTATCTAGTTCCTTAGTATCTTTCTGATAAGTTGGCTCACTGTTCTTTTAGATTCATGAAGCCCCTCATATAATTCATATTGTATCCTTATGTTTTACATAGTTGAGAAATTATATATTTTTAGACTCATGTTATTAGAGTTCTTTCCCACAGCCTTAAGAGCTGTCCTGAAGGTCTCAGCACTTATCATTTTGCCAAGATATTAGCCATACCTTTGCCTCCTGGACTAGCGCAGTCTTTGATTATCATGGAGATATTAATGGGGAAGAAATTCCTTGAAGGAAAAATCTGAAAATATGTACATTATTATACAAACAAGCCTTATGCCGATAGCAGCCATCAACACTTGTGGAAGCCCATGCCTGCTAGCCCTGTCCTAGAGGCAGGAACAATTGCATTCCACCCAAATAAGGTCATGCCAGACCATAAACATCCCTGGAAAGAGTTAAATAAGGACAGAAAGTGTCTTAGCTACTTTTCCTGTTGGTATGAAAGAGTACCCTGACAAAGCCATTTAAGGAGGGAAGATTTTAGTTTGAAATACTGTTCCAGAAACAGTCCATGTGAGGTCTAAGCTCTAAATCCAAGAAAGAAAAAGAATTCAAGGAATCTAAAGTATATGAGATATACTTGATTCAGTGACACACAGGCTGCTAGGTAGGAAGATGCTGACACATACCCTGGTAAATATGGGCCAACAGTAAGCACACACACAGACCAGCACACAAGGTAAAGGCAAACACACACAGGCCTAGAAGGGCTGGCTTTTTGCAAAAGACAAAATGTCAAAATGGAGGCCTCTGATTTTAAAGCCAAATTTATACACAATGTGACCTTCTGCTGAGAATTGTAATAAAGCTACTTCTTTTGGGTTCCTTGGACATACAGTATCTACCATCATTGGCTAATGTACAGCCCCAAGATGATAGGTGTCAACCATGTTTACATAATTCTTACCAATGACATGCTGTCTGTGGTAGTTTTAATGAGAATGTTCCTCCTTAGCCCATATATTTGAATCCTTGGTCCTGGTTGTTAGAACTCTTTTGGAATGATTAAGAGGTTTAGCCTTGTTGTTGGAGGTGTCTATGTTCTGCATGGTGGCAGGAAGGCAGACATGATATAGGAACAGTAGTTGAGCACTTGCAAGTGATCCATAAACAGGAATCAATGGGGGGTTGGAGAGAGAGAGAGAGAGAGAGAGAGAGAGAGAGAGAGAGAGGGATTGTTTTTTGATACTGACCTTTAAAAGTCTTAAAGCCCACCCCCAGTGACACTGAGATTGAAGACTTGATCACTTTTATTGACACTGTTCCTTTGACAGAAATCCCATGCTACATAAAATAGAAAGAGTGACCTAAGCATAGGAACCCCTGACTGCTTCCTTCTTGGCTATTTGTTAGCTTCTCGGCCATTTTGCTTTTTGATTTCTTACAATTCCATGATTTCTGTGACTTTGGAAAATCTTTACTCAGACCAATTTTTTTTAATCCCCTATTGTAAGTATACCTTTCCTTAGCTAACTGTAATTGTCATTTCAGAGGCTTATTGCTGAATAAGCTCACCCTTTCTAGTTCTTTCTGAACTCTGATTTGTTCAATTCAGCTGTTCTGGCTCAAACTCTTTGCCAAGGTGACTAACTCAATCTGGCTTCTCTCAGTTTCTTACTGAATTGCTCTGCTTGGAGTCAAATCAACTCTGGAAATTTGTTCTAATTCTCTGTCTCCTTCTATTCTCTAACTTCAACTGCCTCTGCTGACTTGCACTGGACTCCATGAACTTGTGAATGAGCCGAACTCTACTGTACAGCACTGACTGCAGTGACTCCCACCTGACTAACGTTCTCTCCCCGCACTGATCTTTTCTGTACTGTTCTTGTGAAAGTTAGATGTATCCAACGCATGACTCATTCTGTCAAATCTTTCTCTGACTCATCATTTTGTCTGTCCCTCAGTTAGCTATTACTTTCAAACATGGCTGCTTCCTTTTACAAACTAATTTTACCTTGAAAATGAGCACTAAAGGAGTGTCTTCATTTCAACTTCAGTGATTAATTGTGTGTGATGTATCTGAATTCCAGCTATATCCAGCTAAGTCTTGATCCTTTGCCACAGTAGCCATGTTGCTGGATTAAAATCCCTCTACATATGAAGTTTCTTCTGGTAGTTTTACTCTATCAGTACTAACATTAAAATTTGAGTTGATATCTATATATGAGACAAAAATCTGATTTTATCTTTCTGAACTTGAATATCCCACTACTTAAAGAAGAGACCATTCCTGCTCTCTTGTTTATTTTTGTTTTCTTTTGTTGAAGATCATTGACCATGAGTGTGTGATGTTGTGTTGGATGGCACCAGTATTCTTTATCTTTGTTTACTACAAGTATATCCCAATACAGTGGCTTTTATTACAATAGATTTAGAAGTAAGTAATAAGATGCCATTTGCTTTGCTGTATCTGCTCAACATTGCTTTGGCTACTCAGGAAATTTCATGGTCCCATATGCAGGGAAAGCAATGTCAATTACAATTCAATAAAACAGTGAATCAAACCCAAAACCTGGATATGAACACAAACATAGATTTCCTCAACAGCAGGGAGAAATACTGGTGATTAAAGAGAGAAGATTTAAATGACAACCACAGCTCATGTCACCTGAGCACAGTCTAACCAGGCACCAGAATAACACTGGAGAACCAAGATGGTTCATAAAAATAGTGTCAATGTGGATAGCATATATTTCTATGATATGAAATAGATCACGGGGCTGAGTAGTCTATGTAGCTTTACCACGACAGCAGCCCTCAGTCTGAACTTAACTTCCCATTCCTCAAACAGAGCCTGGCTTTTACAGGCAGCACCTCCTCTCTGTATCAGCACTAGTTTGTGGTAGAAGGGGAGTGCATTATGCCACACAGCAGCTGTTACAGAGTGAGGATATTTGAAAAGAACAGTGCAGTACCCTAATTACCTATGGCAAGAAAAACATCTGTGTGTGAGAAGTAATGAAATTAATTCTAGCATGTAGCAGTTGCATACATTAATTGACATTAATTAATGCCAAATTACATAGACTTCCTATGGAATCTCATCACGCACTCATCAGAATAGAATACGGAGAGAGTTCTTCATACTTAATGCTATTACAGCAAATCTCAAGGGGAATAAGAGTGATTGGTCCCTCATTATGAACCGCAGCCAATTTCTTTCTATTTCCATTAGAAGGAGAAAGGGAGAAAACTAAACCCTTTACCAGGCAGGCAGTCAGAAACAATCACTTACCCTTCGGTTTTTAAATTTCACTTTTTGCTATCCTGAACAGAAATAGAAGGCTAATTTAGAGGCTTTCCTTGTGTTGCTTAGCTTGTGTTACCTACCTTGAATGCTTAGATCAAAGATGGCTCACTGTACAGGTGAACCAGACTGCAAAGAATTGGGAAGCAGAAGAAACCAGAATGTTGAGTAGTGTCTCCTGAATCTGCTTATCTCACAAGGCCATTATGACCTGCACCTACCCAGGTGAGAAATGCTGGCTCATCAATTTAACGTCCCCGTTTCCCATTCTTTCATTTACGGCCTTGCTGTGCCTGGTGACATCTCATGTAAGTTTTATTCACATTCTTGCCTACGCACTCATAGAATGATGTCTGTTTATACAACTTGCCAAAAAGTGGGTCCACGCTATAATATTGTGCCATCCTATTTTTAAAAGCTTTTACTTGGAAATGATTTTAGAAAGACAGAGAGGTTACCAAGCTGGGTACAATAGTGTGCACTCTCCGCACACTCTCATCTTGTTTGAGCATCGTCATAACCAGTGCTTAATTTTCAAAGCCAAAAATGTATCAAATAATATTGATTGGTAATTTGTCTTAATCACATATACTTTAAGTATTCAGTCCTAAAGTAGAAATTTAATAGTGAATTGAATGTTTCACACTTTACATATTTCCTCTTTGTTTCATCTATTTTTTTAAAGTATCACTAAATATTTCTGAGGCTGGGGAGGTGACTCAGTGGTTAAGAGACTTGCTGCTTTTACAGAGGACCAGCATTCAGTACCCAGACACATATAGGGGAATCTCACAGCCATATATGACTCTAGCTGCAAGGGATACTCTTGTCTCCTTGAGTATGCTCAGATGTACACACACACACACACACACACACACACACACACACACACACACACACAGAGGCACAGACACTTTAAAAACTCTCTAAGCGGGGTTGGGGATTTAGCTCAGTGGTAGAGCACTTGCCTAGCAGGCGCAAGGCCCTGGGTTCGGTCCCCAGCTCCGGAAAAAAAAAAGACCAAAAAACTCTCTAAGCACTGAAAAAATTAACAGTGGGGGTTTGTGTGTCCGGGGCTACATATGGATGTCAGAGGACAACTTCGTGGGTTCAGTTATCTCTTTCCACTTTTCATGGTTTCGGGCATCCTATCAGGTCTCTAGGTTTTCATGTGGTTCCCTTTCCCTCCCAAAGGAAGGTCCTTGTTAGGCTTTATTA
The DNA here is from genome assembly GCF_021556685.1 of Rattus norvegicus. Classification (NCBI taxonomy): domain Eukaryota; kingdom Metazoa; phylum Chordata; class Mammalia; order Rodentia; family Muridae; genus Rattus; species Rattus norvegicus. The sequence goes on along the minus strand of NC_141534.1, from coordinate 262,562,189 downwards.
AGCACTTTCTGATAAATATAGGAATCTTCCCATAATGTCCTGATTTTCTGAAATGAAATCCTTAGAAATGCATCAGAGATCCAAGGATACAATCTTAGGCATCTTGCTCCACACTGCAAAATACTGTGTAACAGGATGAATTTATGAATGCTCTCATTTGTGTGTAGATGAACTCACTGATACTTAAGTATAAGAAACCAAAGTCTGGTTCATAAAAGTCAGCAAAGACACATAGGGATGTTCATGTGACATATGAAATAAAAGTGAAGAAAAACTGTAGTTAAGCCAAACAAGTCACACACACTTCAAGTCCCTGCCATCTTCTGCTGTTCCATAAGCTACCATATTTACTCTCTGTATGTGGAAATCACTTGGCGTATTATTGGCTGTAGTATCGTGACCATTAACTGTATTATATACCTGTCAACATCCATTAGAATATCGACCCTATAGACCAGAAGTTCTCTACCTGTGGGCTGTGACCTCTTTGAGGTTTGAAAGACCTTTCTACAGGAGTCACCTAGGACCATCAAAAACACAGGTCTCTATAGTATAATTCATAATGGTTGCAAAATTATGAAGTAGCAGCAAAAATAATTTTACAGTTGGGGATTATCATGACATCAGGAACTGAATTGAAAAGTCATGGCATGAGGAGAGCCGAGAACAGCAGTAACTGACTGTGACAAATAATACTGCTTTGTTTGTTTTGCTAGTCTCAGATTAACAATTTATACATAAATGACCTATAAATACCATGTGTGTATTAACATCTTTCCATCCGATGTTTGAAGAGGATTCGAAGAGGAGATTGAAATCTTGAAGAACATTGCCAGACACCATTATAAATAAAATAATTATACAGATTCATCCAGGAGTCTTCATTACTTGTCAGGTCTATCATCACAGTGGGAGTTACGCTAACCTTGGAAGCCCAGGAAACCCCAACCTTTGCATCTGGTTTAGTTCACTTTAGCCACAGTTCTTTATTCATTATCTCCCATAGCAGCAGTAGGACAATGGTAGATTTAGTACACTCAACAGCTCAATGAGGTCATCAGGGACTAGGTTCTCTCAGGCTGGGCACAGTCATTAGGTGAGTTGGTCTATACTGGCTCCTTTAGATAAGAGGAAAATTAGAATAGTCCCCATGCATCAAAGTGAGAGCCTATTGTATAGCAGAAAGTGAGTTTCCTTCCGTATGGCTGGTCCCACCTCTCACTTCTCATTTAGCAGTGCTAGATTTAAATGCTGCACTCTAAACCAGCCTGTGGGAGGGGGATGAGGAATAATCATAGTGGATATAGACCCAAGGTGATTTCTCCTCACATTTCACCTTCTTCATGGTGGAAGACTACCGAGACAGCAAATGCAGTGTTGGTCTTCCCAGTAGAGAGAGAAAAATGGTGCACAGCAAAATATGAAGGAGAACCTCATGAGAACCTTACTGACACAGCAAAGAACAATTTAAGCTGTCCTTTAAAGGGATGGTTATGGTCCTCAGATTGACTCTATCACTGTGCAAAGATAAAATAAAGCAGAAGAAGAGAAAGAGCAAGAAAATGAATACTTGGAATAATTGACATTTCTAGACATTTAAATTTCAAAACTTACGGCCTATTTATCATTTAATCGCACAGTAAATTCTGTGTAGTAGCTAATAGGCAAAATGGCTGATATTGTTATCCTGCTTAACAGCTGAAGGATGCGAGTTTAAGGATGTTGACGTGATTTCCTCTCAGCTATGCAGCTGGCACTCCACTACAGCTAGAACCAAAGCCCAGGTTTCAGAGAAAGAACCCTGCATTTCTTTCGTGGCCCTAAGGGAGCCATGTAAAGGCTGCAAAATGGTCTAGTGGATTGTGAAATTGTGGGGTACAGATTTTGTGTGCTGTAGAGAAGACCATTCTGGAAAAAGACAAGTCCCAAAGTTTGTTTTTTAAGGAGAAAGAAAAGTCTTAGTTTGGGGAACGTTTGGAACTATGACATATCTAAAAGGGTTTCACGAGACTCAATAGATTTTAGACCTATGCTGGCTGTTTACTGAAGGAAAATTACAAGACTTGTTTTATCATGTTTTGAGTCTACCAGTAACTTCATCAGTCAAGGGTCAGCTGATCCAAATGTGCATGCTGCCCCCTACTGATCCTTCTTGCAAAATTCAGGAACACTCAGATTCTCATACACTGATGTTCTTGGGCAGTTCTTTGCTAATTTTCAGAGAAGTCTTTCATCAGCCCTTATATCCATCCACCTAACCACACTGTTGTCCATTCCCACTTCCTTTAAATGATCAACTCATATTTCATTTCAGAATATCTGTGTTCCCTGTTTAAAGTCTTAGAAATCATGTCCCAACTTATTAAACACCAAAATAACTCAATTCTTTTAGAAGCCACACATTTAAGTAAGCAATTATGTTTCAAAGGATATTCACTTTTTGGCTTATAGTATTAGTATTAGGGATATATCAGAGAGGAACACACACACACACACACACACACACACACACACAGAGGGGTGGCAGTGAATTATCATCGATACAGCATCTAAATTTCTTTTAGGGAGTAATCATGAAAGGTCTTCATAAATAGAAGTGGTCTGAAATTGAGAATGCTATTGATAACTCTATAAAATTCTCTGGGAAAGAGAATTGCTAACTTTGTAAATTGGTAGCATTGGTAAAATTCTCCTTCCTGGAGTAAATGTGGATGGGAAATCTTTATTACCAAGAGAGAGTTGGGTGCGCTCTTCAACATGAATCAGAAGATTAGAACAGTCATGGGCAGAATAAGAGATACATGTGTAGTCAGAGTAGAAAAGTAGGTTTGATGGTCAGAGGGGGATTTGAATGTATTCCAGTATGGTTTTAAGTTTTTTTTAATAGTCCAGTCTTTCTCCCCCTCCTGGTCCACCATCTGACTGTTCCACGTCCCATACCTTCTCCCACTCCCAACCTCCAACTCCACAAGTCCTCTCCCTCCCCTGGGCCTCACGTCTCTTGAGGGTTAGGTACATCTTCTCCCACTGAGTCAAGACCTCTGCTGTATGTGTCGGGGGCCTCCTTTCAGCTAGGGAATGCTGCCTGGTTGGAGGCTCAGTGTCTGATCTATCTTCTGGATCCAAGTTAGTTAAGGCTGCTGGACTTCCTGTAGGTCACCCTTCCTCCTCAGCCTCTTCCAGCTTTTCCCTGGTTCTACGACAGGAGACACCAGCTTCTGTCCATTGATTGAGTGTAAATATCTGCATTTGGCCTTTTGGAGGGCAGTTATACTACCATGGTATCAGTAACAGTGTCAGGCCTTGGGGCCTCCCCTTGAGCTGGATCCCAATTTGGGCCTGTCTCTTGACCTCTTTTCCTCAGGCTTTTTGTCATTTTTTTTGTCTCTGCAGTTCTTTCAGGCAGGAACAATTCTGGATCAGAGTTTTTGACTATTAGCAACCCCATCCTTCCACTTGATGCCCTGTCTTTCTGATGGTGTTAGGATCTTCAAGTTCTCGCTCCCCACTGTAGGAAATTTCATCTAAGTTCTCTCCTTCTGAGTCGAGAGTCCCTCACCTCCCAGGTGCAAAACTAATGATGTCCTCATTCTTAATAGATAAGTAGCACTCCATTGTATAAATGAACTACATTTTCTGTATCCATTCTTCTGTTGTGGGACATCTAGGTTGTTTCTAGCTTCTGGCTATCACACATTTACCAAATTTGTGTATATTAAAATTTGTGTATATTAAATGGTTTTGGGATTTAATGTGGCATTTTAAGTAAATACTGCCATAAAATGATTTCAATAAAGCCGAAGCGTCTTTAATGCAACATTTGTCCAACAATAGAGTTGGAGGTACCTTAAGGTGACCTGAGAGTTGTCATTACTGAAGAAGTTGAGTTCATGGGCCTCTGTGTCCTGCCTCAGTTGAAAACTTGAGTCTTAGTTTTCTTGCCTCTTGAACTGAGAACAAAAGTTTGAATTGGAGATGTCAGTACTGAGTTGCATCTTCCTTCCTTCCTTCCTTCCTTCCTTCCTTCCTTCCTTCCTTCCTTTCTTTCTTTTTTTCTTCCTTTCTATCCCAAAAGATGCCCTGATCCCCAGTGCCCCCCCTCAGAGCATCCTTCTCCTATGAGAGGGTGGGACCCCCCTGGGTATTCGCATCCTTGGCACACAGAGTCTCTGCAGGATTAGGTAATACTTTTCAACTGAAGCCAGACAAGTCATCCCTGTTGGGGAACTTAGGGACAGCCCCCCTCCTCCAGTTGTTGGGGGACCCACATGGTGACTGAGCTTCAGGTCTGCTACCTATGTGCTGGAGTCCTTGGTCCAGACATAGGTATTCTTCAGTAGGTGGCTCAGTCTCTGAGAGGCCCAAGGTTCCAGGTTAACTGACTCTATTGGTCTTCCTGTGGAGTTTCTATCCCCTTCGGGGTGTTCAATCCTTCCCCCAGTTCTTCCATAAGACTTCATGACTTCTGTCCAATGTTTGGTTGTGAGTCACTGCATCTGTTTCTGTAAGCTGCTGGGTAGAGCCTGTCAGAGGACAGAGGCTGCTATCTGAAAGCATTCCACAGTATCGTTTCATTTTCATTTTCAACCCACAAACAAGCACCTTTACCTCATTATTCAGTCCAATGGGACTTCGACCTGAGATTTTAAAATACTGCATGCTAGTGTGTAGCTTTTCAAAGATTAACATGTGAAGGTGAATTCTAATAAACATGAAAATATACCTGTAGATTTGTGAGTCTTATTGTCAGTTTTTGAAAATCTTTTCTTTGGGTGTTTGGAAGAAGAAAGTTTAAAGAAGAATTCTGTAACAAAACTTGATGGACATGCCAGAGACAGTGGTTCTGATAGGAAGCTAATAAAATAGCACCAAATATTTGAATAATCACAGTGATACTTAGTGGGGACTTGGAGAGTTTGTGAGGCTTCCTTAAACACATTAACATCCCAAGACTTTTTTTTCCTGCCGTCTACTCCTCTTTGGTGTATTTGCTTCTTTTTGTTCTAGAGCGTTCAGATGTGCTGTTAAGCTGCCGGTGTATGCCCTCTCCAATTTCTTTATGAAAGCATGTGCAGAGCTATGAGTTTCCTCTTAGCACAGCTTTCATTGTGTCCCATGAGTTTGGGTGTGTTGTACCTCCATTATCATTAAATTCTAAAATGTCTTTAATTTCTTTCTTATTTCTTCCCTGAACAAGTTATCATTGAATAGATAATTGTTCAGCTTCTATGAGTTTGTGAGCTTCCTGTTGTTTTGCTGTTGTGGTTGAAGAACAGCCTGTGGTGTGTGGTGGTCTGGTAGGATGCATGGGATTGCTTCAATCTTCTTGTATTTGTTGAGGCTTGTTTTGTGTCTGAGTATATGGTGAATTTTGGAGAAGGTGCTGTAAGGTGCTGAGAAGGTGTATTCTTTTGTTTTAGGATAAAATGTTCTGTGGATATGTTAAATCTCTTTGTTTCATAACTTGTGTTAGTTTTACTGTGTCTCTGTTTAGTTCTCTTTCCATGCTCTCTCCATTGGTGAGAATAGGGTGTCAAAGTCTCCCACTATTATTGTGTGCAGTGCAATATGTGCTTTGAAATTGCGTAATGTTTCTTTTACATATGTGAGTGCCCTTGCATTTGCGGCCTGGATGCTCAGAGTTGAGAATTTCTCTTAGTGGATTTTTACTTAGATGAGTACATAGTGTCCTTCCTTATCTTTTTTGATAACTTTTGGTGAAGGTCTATTTTATTGGATACTAGAATTGCTACCAGCTTGTTTTTTGGGACCATTTGCCTGGAATATTTTTTCAGCCTTTTACTTTGAGGCAATATCTGTCTTTATCACTGAGATGTATGCAACAAAATGCTGGGTCCTGTTTTTGTATTTGGCCTGCTAGTCTATGTCTTTTTATTGAGGAATTGAGACCACTGATGTTGAGAGATATTAAGGACCAATGATTGTGTTGCTTCCTGTTATTTGGGAGGGAGAGAGGACGGGAAGGGAAAAAGGGTGCATTTCAGATATGGGTGGAGCTGGGGAAGAAAGAAAGTCAGGAACTTGAAAGTAGGTGTGTCGAAGTAGGGGAGGGTGAACTGAGGGGTAGCCACAAGAAAGTCCCAGATGCCAGGAACCCAAGAGGTTTCCAGGACCCAATAGGGAGGACTTTAAATGAAATACTCAACAAAGAACCTGTAGAGACCACATCCAGTGGCTAGGCATGGCCCCCAGTTGAGGGATAGGGCCACCCACCCACCTCAAAAATATTAATCCAGAATTGATCCTGTCAAAAGGAGATACAGGTACAAAGAGTGGAGTAGAAATTGAAGGAGAGGCCATCCAGAGACTGATCCACCTAGGGATCCATCCCATCTGCTGACACCAACCCCAGACACTTTTGCTGATGCCAAGAGTTCTTACTGACAGGATCCTGGTATAGCTATCCACTAAGAGGCTCTGCCAGAGCCAGACCAATACAGATGCAGATACACATGGCCAAACATTGGAACTAAGTGTGGGGACCTCAATGGAGAATTTAGGGCAAGGACTGAAGGAACTGAAGGGGTTTGCAACCTCATAGGAAGAACAACCAGATACCCCAGAGCTCCCAGGGACTAAACCACCAATCAAAGAATACACAGGGGTTACCTATGGCTCCAGCAGCATAAGTAGCAGAGGATTACTTTAATCTGGCATCACTGGGAAGGGAGTCCTTTGATCCTGTAGAGGCTTGATGACCCAGGATAGGGGAACACTAGGACTCTGAGGCAGAAAAGGGTGGGTGGGTGGGGAAGTATCCTCATAGAAGCGAGGGAAGAGAAGAGGGGATAGGGGGCTTGTGGAGGGGAAACTAAGAAGGGGGATAATATTCAAAATGTAAATAAATAAAATAAGCGATTAAAAATAAACATCCCAAGAAAAATACAAAATACCAAGACTCTAGAGCTTTTTATCGTATTCCTTTCCAGACTCCATATACTTAACTTGTCGGATGCAAAACTGCACTGAAGCCAACAGAAATAAACCTTTCCCAGGATACATTGACCCGGATTCTTTGATTGTTCAGGATGATTATGTGTTTGTTCAGGTAAGAAAATCCTACTTCTTGTTCAGTGGCTCAAGGCATTTCTTGTTTCTGTTATTGGCGCTCTCTGCCTGCCTCCATATCATCAAAAGGAAGAACTAAATGAATTGAAGAGGATGAAGGGGAGGAAGAAAGGGGGAAAGGCAGAAGAGGGGAAGAGAGGAAAGTCGGGTAGAAGGAGGAGGAAGGATCACAGGCTATTCTTCAGCTGCTAAAGATAAGAACTAACCAACCAATCTAAGACCTGGTGCATTGACCCAGGAGTGAGAGATACACCCTTCTATTTATGCACTTCCCCAAAATAAAGCCTAGTCAATAAGTGAATTGAGACACCATGTTCATCTCTCTTTATCAGGAGAATGATCATCTAGTCAGTTGCCTCTTCTGTATCATTTAAAAAGGAAGGAAGGTGAAAGGGAACTTGTATGAGGAGTGGAAGTGGGACAAGACAGAGGCCATCTACCATTGATGCCGTGGCATGGTCAGAAACCACTGCAGTGCACGGGGCAACATAGAATAGATGATTCCCTCCTCCTAAGAGAATGGAACCACTTGAGGAGTTGAGGTTTCATGATTAGTGACAGTAGACAGGCATTAATCTTGCATTGCTTCATTTAGCACTGAAGAAAACTAATCTTGTTTGGACAATTTGTCTAAAAACCAGGTTATTATTATCCGAGGTAAAAACCACAAATGTGTGTGTGTGTGTGTGTGTGTGTGTGTGTGTGTGTGTGTGTTACAGTTGAGGTACATTCTAGACACAAGTTTATTTGAAGAATCAGTTATATCTAATCCTGTGCATTAAAAGAATGCTATCCAGCATCAATTGGTCTAATTTTGAAATGTTTTACAAGTGATTATATACACACCCCAGTTTCTTACTCTTGAGGGACATGTGTAATGAATCCTTGGATTTCACATGACATTCAAATGTTCGCATATATTGGCTCTGTCCAGTTCATCTCTCCATCAGTAATGCTTTCAGAAATCTTTCTCTGGTTTTCTGGCAACAGTTTATAATCTACAAGTCTGACATATAAATCAGTGTCAGATCTACATTTAGAATTATATGAGTAACTTCCTGTAACACATCTCTTTCACATGTAATGGTGAAGGGCGTCTTTCTAGTCACTCCCCTCTGTCTGATGAACATTTACCACAAGCCTTTTGACGTTCCTAGTATTCCAACTCCAGTGACATTCTGACTTCAGATACTCACATAGGCCACGCTTTGCTTCAGAGACATATAGACAGAGGTGCCTTCTACTGAGCCAAGCACGATATTCACATCTGGATGGAAACTACTCCGTTGTTCTGTAGACCTTTCCAGATTCATTGACCTACTTTGGACAAAACAGTGCCAGTTTCCTTGGTTTTCTTCAGAAAGATAAAGACTCAGACTTAATTTGGAACCCAAACCTGACACGGCTTTCTGCCAACTTGCCTGGACATACCCTCAGGCATCCATGTGATGCCATCAAACAGGAACTCTGGATCTGGAGATGAGAAATGAGAAGGTTGCCCTTCACTGTTGTATGTGAACTGTTGCCTTCTTAACCAACATGACAACCTGTATAGCAAGGGCATGAAGCTGAAAGGCTGAAGTTCTGAAAAGCAGTGAGCTAATCCCTCCACAGGCCTCTAATGTCAGAAAGAACAGAGTCGAAAGATAGTTTCTTAGATTTAGAATCACATTATATATCTCTGTCTGTCTGTCTGTCTATCTATCTATCTATCTATCTATCTATCTATCTATCTATCTATCTATCTATGTCTCTCTCCATACATTGGTTTTATGTGTATCAGTGATTTTCTTTTGGGCTTTTATGTCTGTGCAACTACATGCCTACCTGGTACCCACGGAGGCCAGAAGAAGATGTCATATCTCTTGGAAATGGAGTTATGGCAGTGAGCTGCCCTGTGGGTGCTGGGATTTAACCCCAACTCCTCTGAGAGAACAAGTGCTCTTACTCTCCAGCCCCATGATTTTGCAACTTACATTTTTTTGTCTATTATATGATTGTTGTTGGATCTCAGAGAATCCACTATACGGTGTATAGGTTGCTTTTCAGTTAAATATGGACTATGGAGAGGTGTCCTCTGCTGGCCTTTTGCTGTTGTGTGCCAGCCATCAGCATCATTCAGGTAGCTGCTCTTCTGTGACCCAAAGGTTTCCTCTGGCTTCTCTTACCACTTTGTTTCTCTTCTGCAGCTCACATCAGGAGGAAGACCACATTACTATGTGTCCTACCGAAGAAACCCATTTGCACAAATGAAACTTCCGAAATATGCTTTGCCCAAGGTACTTGTGTGGTTCCTGTTTTCATCTCACAACACCTCTTCTAGATCCAGCCCACCTCCACTGTATCCTCAAGGTTACTGTAGTTCCTGAGATCCCTGCTCCTTCAGGATCGAGTTTCAATTTCCTCTTTGGTAATCTTGTTCCCTTTCTCCTTGGGTCCTTCTCCTGCTCTCTTTCTCCCTTTAGAATTCTTCCTGTAGGAACATCTGGGTTAATTAATAATAGTCTCATTTTTGCCTTTCAATATTAATATTCCCAAGCAATGTGTTTGTTTTTAAATCAAAACAAAAAATGTTAAATTTTATATTATAGTGTGGCAGTTGTTCTCAGCAGAAGTTAGGAATCTGGTTATTTTTAGAGACCGGAGGCACAACTGAATGTTCTAACTTCCCTAGCCATTCCCTTTTTGAAACCAGTGGAAAAGAGATCCTCCAGGGAGACTTCCTCAGGCTCCTTCCACAAACTCTGAAGAACTGTGTTGATATCGAGTGCCACCTAGTGGACCACAGATGATGTGGCCCTTCAAAAGAGGCTTATTAGCAATCTGTTTCTGCGAGCTCTTTTAGCTGTTGCTGTTCTGTTGGTTTTGTGAGTTTCATGTCATGCACCTTAGCCCCACTCATCTTCCTGTCCCCTCAAATCGGTCCCCCACCCTCTTCACACACACACACACAAAAAAAACCACGACCACAAACAAAAAGAAAACAAAACAAAACAAAAAAGCACAGAAAACATCTCTCATCGTGGAAGCTGTAATGTGTCACAGTATATCCCTCTATCCACACATCTTCACTTGCAAATGTTCATCACAATGAGTCATTAGTCTGGTGAGTGGTCTCTGACTTCTGTGACACCATCAACACCGGATCCTCACCTGGATTCCTCCACATTATCCATGTTGTCACCCTGTGTCATGAAAATCCTGCAGCCTTAGATCAGCAGGACTAGTCTTTCACAGGCTTCAGCCGTTCCCAGATGATACAGATTTGGGGATGGCCCAACTCAAAGTCCTGGCAGTATAAGTTGAACACAGAATATGGCTACATTTATTTTGACTGAAGTCTCATTATGCTCTCTTTTGTATCTCCTTGCATTTGCTGCTCCAGTCATATGCCCAGGATGGCTCATGATGGGCAAAGATAGCACAAGAGGCAGGGTTGACGTCTCACTGGAGATCTTGGCTGACAGCTTGTGCTGCCATCTCCAGGCAAAATTCTCTTACCTACACTAACAGTCAAAGCCATTTATAAATTCCCACACATTAGAATCAAATACACACTATGGACTTCAGAGAACCAAACCCAGGTTGCTAGTTACGGTGGTTCTAAGCTAAACGGTGGTGAATGACGATGGCATTAGTGTGGGACCACATGCCTGTGTGTGATGTTACACAACTGACCATAGTCCTGATCTGTCTTCCTCCTATTCCAATAAGATAAGAACAGGAACATACAACAACAAAATCAGCCCAGGAATGAATATTGAATAAAATCCACATGTACGAGGAAGGGCTGAGAATAGTTAAAATATTATACTCTTCAAGGAAGGCTCCAAAGGGAGATGTCAACTAGGAAAAACACAGCAAACAAACAAAACAACAACAAAAAGTGCCCCCCACTTAGGGGTGTGCATTGAAAGGAATTGTGATTCATTCACCAAAAAGCGAAGAAGGCAACTTGAAAGATTTGAAACACTAAAAACAAGGTTTATATCCAATGCAGCAGGAGAACCTGGTTCAAGAAGCATGCAGTGTTGAGTTAGATTCAGGGGGCTGTAGATCTCAGGTATTTGTGTGCTAATTCTTGAGTCAGCATATTCTTCACAGAAAAATATCAGCCCAAACCAAATTCTGTTTACCATACAGGTCAGGTTTGTTTGTTTGTTTGTTTGTTTTGTACAGTCATACTAGTGTTTTGTTTTGTTTTGATTTTTATGATTTTATCCTTTTGCAAATAAATGAATGACTTCCACTGTAGGATGATCCTCACCCCACCAAACTTGATGTACTATCTAATCATGGAGGAGGGGGAAGGCCTCATGGGCCTAAGGGACCCTAGAAATGCTAGTTTAAAATCAAAGAGGCCTTTGTTCATACACTGCTGGAGACTGAGGACTGGAATTTTACATTGCTTGTTCATTCTTATTACAAAGATCCCTGCTGACTTGTGTCCCCAGTGACCTCTAGACAATCCGGAAACCTCCTTTGAAGCTGAATTGGACACCTACTCCACATGCTCAAATGCTACTCAGATGAGCGTGTCCCATCACCTAGCTCCATTTCAGTTCTCAGAGTAGAATGCAGTGAACATCGTCCTTGTTACTACAAACAGGGAAGCTAGTGTAGCAAAAACTTAGATTATTTGGTTCAGGTGGGTGTTTGTTATGTAAAGCAAAGTGAAGCGTCATTAGAATCCCACTACAGCTTCAAAGAGAAGCCTCAGCATAGGTGCAATGGTTTGCCTCAAAGCTGCTGTGTTATGGTGGCCTTCTTTCAAAGCCAGGGCTGCACCTGCCGAGGAACAAAGCAATAAATACACTGACCAAAGGAATGAGGCACATCACCTCTCCTGTTCAAATTTTGGTAGTCACCTACTGACATTGTATCAGATGTTGAAAGAGAGAGTGCTGCCTTGGGCTGTATTTAAATAATTAATAGTGGTAAAACAAAACCAAAGAAGCGTGGTGGTTAAATGTTGCCATTGCAAGAGTCCTTGACCTGTTCCAGAGTGACATAGAGATAGTCTTTCTTTCCCTTACGTACTTGGAGCCTCTTCTGAACAACTCCAGAGAGATAGATGAGGCTGTACGGGCAAAAGTGCCTCAAGTGTTTTGGAGGACAGATACTCTATAAAAACAAGGTATTATTAGTAGTAGTGTGGATCTAGTTGTCTCCAGAGTAGAAGATGGATGGGTACCAAGATGCCGGGGTGCACAGGATGCTTGATTCATAACAGGAGACCCGACTTCAGACCTGGATCCATCCCTAACTTGCTTAGAAAGCTTGGCTATCTGGACTTTATTATTTTTTCCTTCTCTTCATTTTTTTTAATAAAGAGCTTAGATTCAAAAAGAAAATTGGACTCAATTTGTCACTCAGAATAAAATATCCTTAGTGACATATTGGAAAAATTGAGTCTTTTATTCAAATAAGTTTAAAAAGAAAGTAAACTTCATTCAGTGTGAGTCTTTAGATGCTAAGAGGAGGTCACCAACACCTCAGTGGCTTATGAGTGTTTTATCTGTAGTTCAGCACTAATTCAATAGTTTACCACTATGCATGGTGGAATAAGTGAATAATAACCCCAATCTCTGGGAAGTAAAGCCAGGATTACCAGAAGTTTGAGTCTAGGGGCTGGAGAGATGGTTCAGTGGTTAAGCTTTTGTTCTGCTCACCCAGAGTACCTGAGTTGGGTTCTTAGCACCTCTATCAGGCACCTTATGACCATCCCTGACCCTCAGCTTCATGGTGTCTGACACCCTCTTCTGGTCTCCAAGGGTACTCACATGTGTGTGGTATATACTAACAGACATGCACACACCCATACTCAAATAAAAGTAAAAGTAGATGTTAAAAAAAAGAAAGAGTTTGAGGCCAGTTTAGATGATATAGTGAAAGCCAATTTGGTTACATAGTTGGCTACATAGAGTGATCCTATCTTCTAAAAAACAAACAAAATAGATGCAAACATTTTCACCATCGATAATAGTCAAAATATTCTAGCAAAGAAGCTTCCATCCCCATTTAAAAATACATTAGAATCCAGTAATGCTGGTGTCCTATAGAACAGACTTTGCAAAGTATTCTAGTACAATTCCAAATAAGAGTCTACATTGGTCTAGACTCATGGGAATCTGTGAAACAATAAGAACATATTTTTAAATAAGGGGTTAAGGAAAGTAAAATAGCATACAAATCTATCAAATCTTTATGCCAAGCATTATATTATAAATTCTGTTTCATGAAATTACACAAAGGTAAAGGGAAGTTGGTTTGCAACCTTATCTAGACACAGTCATTTTGTCCCATCGACATTATGTGAAAAATTCTCTAATTGTCCTTGCTCAAGCCACTTTACAGAGCTTCAATTTTAATACACCCTTTAGTTACTTTGCCTGTCGTTGTGATGCAAAACCTTGACAAAAGCGGCACAAGAGAGAAAGGTTTTATCTTGGCTCACAGTTCAAGGATCCTTAGGGTTAGAACTGTTGTACCTGAGCTTAAGGCAGCTGGTCATGGTGTATCTGCTTTCAGGAAAGAGATAGAGAGAGAGAGATTGATTTGTGCTCAGTCACCTCTCCACTTTTTATTCTGCCCAGGATAGAGCTCTTAGTACTACTATTCCCACCCATTGGGTCTTCTCACCTCAATTGACCCAATCTACAGAATCATTCACAAGCATTCTCAGAGCCTCATCTCTAAGGTAATTCTTGTCAAGATGACAATGTTAGCTATTACCTATAAGTAGCAAATCTACAAGGTGGATTATGGAATATGATTGTGTAGACAAATGACTGTGTTCCCCCAGGATTATGTCCTTACGTTCTCAAATCTGTTGTGTGAGTCCATCAGAATTTCATTGTTGCAGAACTTCATACCAAACCCCAGAGGTCAGATTGACTATGATAGGGTCAGCTCACATTTGAAACAATTTAACAGCTATCCAGGATTACAACATTCTGAGGGAAAAAACCAAAAGTGTGAGTGTAGAGTAATTGTTCAATCATTTTAAAGACTTTGGTTTCCATCCTACTATAAATTAAGACCCTAAGGAAGGTTTGTCCACATGGATGAAGCAGTGAATTTAAGGATTATTTCCAAAGCTAATTTACTCCATCGGGCAGAAAACACTTGAACCTTTTCTAGAGAACATCAATAAGTGAAAATTCAGATATTTAAAAAGCAGAGGAGCCAAATTGACCTTTAATAAATAACAAGAGGGATAGACAGACTTCTTTAAGTGAAACATTCATCCTGTGTAAATCATACCCTAAGCGGTACAGTATTACGGTATTTAAGACTTGTTGACTATATCTTCATTGCCCTGCAAAAGACATGCTCCTGTTACCTAGAGTTCGCAGATAGAAGGGCTGAGCATAGCATTCCATGACTATGTCAGGAGCCAAAACTAAACTCGAATTATGACAACCTGAGGTTAGAAGTTTGACTCAAGCTACACTGAACAGTTTGGTTTGGAGTGGTCCTCAAGGAAGATCATTAGATCTGAACTTTTCTGAAGTTTTTTGAACATAGAGCATGGTCAGTTCATGAAGATTCTTACAAAGTTACAGAAAAGCCAAGTATGTTTCTACATTATTCTTTTGCCACATGGATACTTTACTTACAGATATCTTGGTTTATGTTCCGTCTTTTCATTTTTTTTCTGCTTTACTGTGAGCTTGGAAATTATTCCGCATAGACTTCTTTGTCCACAGGATTAAAAAGCAGCCCAAAGCATTCTGACAGGCTTCCCTTAAGGAAACAACAAGCATTGGCTGGAGACAGCCAATTTAGAATAGCATTAGACATTGGCTAGTCCTGAATGGGGAATGAAGGATTCCGAATTCTTACCAAAGGACAGAGGACAAAGGTTTCCATTTTGCCTTTATTTTGTTTTTACATCTGAAATCCTTAGGAACTTCATCCTTTATGGAATCTTTCTTTCTTGAAATTTTCTTAGAGAATTTATCAGAGGAAAATATTGAATTAGTAGCTAAGTCCTTAGATTAATCACTCAGACAAACATTAATGCTTTGGGATTTTTCTGGTAGATTTTTTTTCCTGGGGAATTTCAGTTGTTGCTGAACTTTTGGCAGCACTCGTCACACATTAATGTGCATATTATTCATGGGGTGGACCTCATTAAAAGGCATATATCAATTCAGTGAATAGATTGTAAGGTTCTGAGTCTAAAGAGCTTGCAGCTACTAGCCCCAGACCACAGTGGCATCCAGGGCTTGGCTGGTTGTCTTCTGTCCCAGCAGATTGTCCTTATGTTTGCGTTGTCTATGTATGCTGAACAAGTAGTGTTCAAACTTGATAAATATAACAAGAATGACTGGTTCTCCAAATTCATACATAAGTAAGAACACTATCTTGTCTATTAGGGAAATTAAATTATAAGGAGGCTGCTATACATCCTTCTATCTCATTTTGTCGTGACCTCACTGCTTAACCCCCAAGTGACATGGAAAATACATGATTAACACTTACCTCCATTTCTCATATTCGTGAAAGGAGGCGTTCTCTATCTCTCCCTCTTTATCGCCCACACTCTTTGGATGACTGCCTTGTTAAGGGATAGCACTTCTCCTCTCTTCACTTGTGTTTTTCTTTAGGATATGCATGTCATCAGTACGGATGAGAATCAGGTGTTTGCAGCAGTTCAAGAATGGAACCAGAATGACACCTACAACCTGTACATCTCAGACACACGCGGGGTCTACTTCACGCTGGCCTTGGAGAACGTGCAGAGCAGCAGAGGCCCTGAAGGCAATGTCATGATTGACCTTTATGAGGTATGTCACCAAGCATCTGTGGTTCTGGAGGACAACAGCATCCAGAGTACCTGGTGAAATATCAGTTCTAAAGCTGGTGTCATGGTCAGTCTCACTCCACTTCAGAGAAGGAAAAGCTCACAGAAAAATCTTATTGTTTAATTTGCAACCTATACAGTTCTGTAAAAGAGTTTTGTTTTGTTTTTTAATCAATTATGCTCCCGGGAAATTGGAGAGTCTGGGGAAGAAACAACCTGAGTGAAGTGATTGCATATTGTTGATCTGCATATTACATTTCAAAAATTTTGTGTACAGTGCCTCAGTGGGCAGCACTCTTTTATCTGTCTCTGCAGTGACATAGACAGGAAGTTTTGTTTGCTATGAGAAGGCATTCTTATTGTTCTTGAAGAACTTCCCAAGTTGATAACTTCAGCTTGCTAGTAATCTACCTCTCAATGGCCAACACTTGAAAAAAATATTCACAAGTTCTTTTTTTTTATAAAATCCTGGAAAATTAAGTAAACAAAAAGCACAATGAACCAGGCCTTACCCATCTTTCCCTGGGGGCACTGCAGCTCTTTGTTTTTACAATAACCAGTATTCAAAGTAAAATCATCTATGTAGGACCAGCCAGTTATAATGATAAACATCACTGTAAGTTTATTATCTGTCTTTGCTATGAACTTCAGGAGCATAACTATATTACACAGAGCTTTCTACTCTTATACAAACATCATGGATTAGGTACAGACTTACGTCTTTTTCAACAGATATGGCATGTTACTGCAGTTCTTTTTTTTCTTTTTTTAATATTTATTTATGTATTATGTATACATCATACAGTTTTCTGCCTGCAGGCCAGAAGAGGGCACTAGATCTGATTACAGATGGCTGTGAGCCACCATGTGGTTGCTGGGACTTGAACTCAGGACCTCTGGAAGAACAGTCAGTGCTCTTAACTTCTGAGCCATCTCTCCAGACCATTACTGTAATTCTTTAGAAAACAGACAATATTTTCATACATCTTCCTCCCAAGGCTCAGGAAACATCATTAAAGTAGGGGCAGGAAGATTATAAGGGCCAGAAGTAGTAGGCGATTACAGTGAAATTGTGTTTTCTGAACATGACAAGGGAGTTGTACACAGTAACGCACAGGTGCTGTTAGCTGCATGCATTAAGACCTGCACACTATCAACCCAGAGAAAATCCCAGCATCGGTCAGGAAGGGGTCTTGAGAATTCCCATCCCCAACAAGGAGCTACTGGAAACCAGTGGCTCCTGGAGTATTTAGGAGAGTTAGTTCTGTTCAGGGTTAGATGCCGTGTGAGGTTAGTGGATACAAAGTCAGCTACTCTTTGGGAATGAATTTCACCTTTTGGTCAGCACGTGAGAGATTTGTCATAAGACCTACCTCATCTGGCTAGTGACCCACCCCTCAGTGGCAGGCAACTGGGACAATATTCACAAGCTCTTTCTATAAAATCTCGGAAATTTAAATAGACAAAATTTCGTCAGTCTGGATGTGTGATGATGGCTTGAGAATGAATTGGAACGAGTTATTTAATGACGTATTCAGAGGTAGAAAAATGCAGCAATTGAGCTGCATCCTATGTGGAAAAACATCTTAAATGATTTAAACAAGCACAATCACAGAGGCATTGACATTTGATCAAGCTCAGGAATTCAAGTGTTTGTAAAACAAGAAGCGTCCGGGTTTTATCTAGTGATGAACCAGAAACTCAAGCCCAAATGGGCACCTTTTTAATGTGGTCTGTTTCCCTTTTCCTTTAGAAGTGTACGGCGGCCTTTTCCTAGTAGCTAAACCTCTTTTTATGTGCACACAACCATGTTTATAGATTGTATACTCCTCAAATAAATAATGAAAAGAACTGTACGCCTAATTCAGATTTTGTCAGATTAATACAAGATATAGCTCATGTCTATAACTTAAGAAAATGTACTGCCGATCTTTTCATCTTTATAGAAGTTTTTATCCCACTTTTCATGTCATGTTTCAGATAGATGTAGTGTCCAATAGCTCAACCTCCAATTGAATATTTATTCTGGGAAGCATTTACATAGTTTAAAGATTTAGTGTCAAGAAAGTTCTAGATAAAGTTCGATTTACGGTATGACATTTTTAGCATCTAGGCTGTGTGAGTTTGAGTGCTAGTTATACAGATTGCTATCCATGTTGGAATGTACTCCTAAGACAAGGCCATTCTTCTGAGACCCACTTGCCTGTTCCAAACATACAGGTGAGCATAGTACCCAGTAGACTGCTCAGAGGATGAAGTCAGTCAATCCTTGTTCACTCCTGTCATTGTGCTGACATACAATGTGTTTAACAAAGGGTTGAATCTGTAGCACCATCTTGCAGGGCTCCTAGATATCACTTAACATTCTATTTTGGTTGGATTAAAGCCCACTCGTGTTTTTTCATGCCCAACATATTCCCAGCTCTAAGGATTTCAGTTTCTTTCCATACTGCAATTAGCAGTAGCATGACATCTTTTAACATGGTGTACTTGTCTTACAAATAAGTAGAAACTTCTGCACACTTTTCTGCATTTGTAAATGTCCTATGAACACTTAAAGTTTTGTGGTTGAAATACACTGCCTTCTCTTGTTTTGAGCCAGTGCCATAATAGAAGCCTCACTGAAGGTCTAGCCCATGTAAATCAGTCCCTGTGACATCATAATGATACAACTCTGTCCTTTGCCTTGCAGTGTTTTAAAGCACATTTCCAGTTTTTTCTTCTTCCTGATTACCCTTTTTTCCTTTGTACAATTCAATTCAAAATGGGTTGTTCTCTACACAAGTTTTATTTTCTGTCAGAAATGGAGACCATGTTCACTAATGCCTTGACAACAAAACAGGTAAATATGCTGAGCAGAAATGACTTTTCGGTGAATTATTTGAAGCCAATTTTTCTTCACAAATGTCTTTGTGAATTCAAATGTTGCATCAGGTATGGGACAAGGAAAAAGCAGGGTGACTGTTGAACACCACAAGCATCCCTTGTTAATCCTACATTTGCCCCTCCTGTCTCTTGCTGTTGACTCTCTGTAGGGAAACTGCTGGCCCGTATTATCATCACATTGAGCAGTGGTGTGACTGCATTGTGTAAAGGTGTTGTGCATCCTGAGGCAGGGAGAGAAGTGCCTTTGTTTTATTAGCTTGACAGTTCATAGCAACGTGAATTGAAATTGATGTGAACAGAACAGCAGTGGAATATTTGCTGATTGCCTAGATAGAAAGAATATTGGCAGACATGAGGCCTGGCACAAAGGCTCCCTTAAATCTGATTGTTCTGGCTAGCAGGAAGCTGAAATTCATCCAGCATGAATTTCCCCATAGAATTGCAAAGAATGATGAGCGCTTAGAGATAAGTGAAAAGCAGGAGAATCCATAAATGAATTAATAAGCAACAGAGATGATCATCATATGAGGTGGAGGTGAGTGTGGGGAAGATAGGATCCATGGGCTGTGTAATATGTCTGCCCACATTTCAGGTGACTGAGAAGAATGTCATTCCTTTCAATGCTTCTATGTGCCAGTTACCTGCTATTCCTACAAGTGTGTTACTGTGAATCCGTTTTAGAAAATGGAAACTGGGCAAAGTAAAAATGTAGAGGTGGAGCTGTAAGTCAAGTACACACCCACAGGTCGAGCTTTGTGGAAAATGTTGCTGTAAAATTATAAATAATATTTATTTTACCCCGCACTAGATCCAGCACCGTAGTTTCCCATGATATGTGGTAGATGTCTTCATCTCAGTCAGCAAAAGCATCTCAGCAGCTTTGCTCCATCCCATACCACACTGCCAATGGCTACTCTCTGAACCTGGCAACAATCTCTCTACCTGTCTAGTTCCTGAGGCAGGTTGCCACCATGCCAGGCATACACATCTCAGTTCTGTGGGGGCTAGCATGTCTAGCCACCACACACTCTCTCGAACTTAAATCACCACATGAAAGAACACACAACACAATAACCTCTGATCCAATTGATAAGATACAATTTGCTCATCTAGATGTGCAAAGCCCTGTACACAGACATCTCTTAAGAATATTCATAACAACCTGTAAATGTGCAGAGAGGAATCTTAACATCTGCCTCCATGTTCTCTCCACTGCTTTTCCTCTCTCATTCCAGTCTCCTCCTTGCTCTAAAACTTTTCTCCTGCTCATCCTGCCTTCTTGTCCAATGACAGGCCTCGTTCTATCTTGTACCTCCCTTCACCTGCGTGATGACATCATCTTACAGAAAACACAGGAAAAAAAGCTCAGTTCCAATTTAAAACTACGACTTCTGCCACACACATTACTACCTGGTTGCAAGTGCTGTCCTCTCAAGTCTTTAACCTTGAGTGTATATGTAATAAAGTACATTAAGCGATAAAGCAAAACATTAGAGACAGTACTGTGATTTAGTTGCTGAAATACCAAAATTTCCTCACGGTATGAGTTATCTATCCATTTGGCATGTTTTCTGTTCAAGGAAGTACAAAATGTGCGCCACAAAATTTGGTTACAGACCAAACAGCCAGAAATTGATTTCTTGACAAAATTTAGTGATGAAAGCTAGTATTCTGGGGTATCATGTACAAAGCACTATGTAAAGAACTTTTCATTTTACCCTTATATTAACTTTTAGGTGACTACAGCCATTTCACCTTGTGAAGTAAATAGAGGTGAAAGTTCACAGGCACTTTCACAAGGTTACAGAGCAAACTTAGGACTTAAATCTAAGCATTTGTTAGTTTGCAATTTCAGTGCATCACATATCTCCTAAAAAGTCAATAACTTGCATTTGATATTGGATGTTCAATAGTGTGAGAATTGAAGGATAAGCTAAGTCCTGAGAAATAACTTCCATCTTCCCAGATGTGGGGGAAATAAAAAAAAAGCAAAGGGGAAGGAAAAGCGTGAGGAAAATTCTGTGGAAAGGAAGCAATGAATAGTCAATTGCTTTAGACTTGTGTCTAGGCTTTTAGAATTAAATTCAAAGCAACATATAAATTCAGACAATAATTACATATAGCTGCTAACTTTGTCTTGTGGATGGACGTATATATGTGTGGAAATCATGCATGCAAATGTACTAAAATTCCATTATTAGCAAATAACATGAATGCTTCCAAGACCACGTGGGTTGAATAACACAAGAGTCCATGCTTCATGGTGACAAGAGCAGAAGAGATGTGATGGGTGTGCCTGGGAACTGTGATGTCTAGCAGATTTGGGAAAAAACAATGCTGGGAGCTTTGGGCAATATCACCTACCCTCGGGAAGGGAAAATTAATTAATGATAATGAAGAACATTTTGGGTTAATGGAGAATGAGGGCTCAGGGCAGCTGAGTACAAAAGGCTATGGCTGGGAGTGAAACTGCCTGGCTGATAAGTATCAGATAAACTGAGACATGACATGCACCATGACAGATATGCAGTAGGCAGGTTATGTCTTCTGAACATGATATGCACCTCTTTGTTAGAAGAGAAAACCCAACCATTATGATGATGATGATGTTATACCATGATTTCTTAAGAAACATTCTTTTTAAATACTTTTTAAATTTTTTATTGGATAGTTTATATATTTACATTTCAAATGTTATCCCCTTTCCAGATTCCCACTTCTACCCCCCCTCCTCCTGCTTCTATAAGGATGCTCCCACACCCACCCACTCACTCCCACCCAACACCCTGGCATTCCCCTACACTGGGAAAACGAGCCTTCACAGGATCAAGGGCTTCTCCTCCCATTGATAACAGTCAATGCCATCCTCTGCTACATATGAAGCTGGAGCCCTGGGTCGGTCCATGTGAACTATTTGGTTGATGGTTTAGTCCCTGGGAGTTCTGATGGGGGGGTCTGTTTGTTTGATACTGTTGTTCTTTCTATGGGGTTGCAAGCCCCTTCAGCTCCTTCAGTCCTTTCTTTAACTTTTCCATTGGGGTCCCTGTGAAAGCCAAGATCAGAGGTAGGAAATGCAAATGCTGTCCAGTCCAATCATAGGATATATAATAGCCTACTTAATCAAGTAGTAGGGGAAAAGCATGTAGGTGGCAGTGTAACTCTTTGGTAGAGTACTTAAAAAGCATGCACAGGGTTCTAGGTCCAATCACCAGTAGCAGAGAAAAATATGAAGAGAAACATTTAGACTTTTTTCTTAAATACCATGAGTTTTCTGATTACAGTGGCATACCATACCCAACTCCTTCAGAAGACATATCCTGTCTGCCTGAGATACTCAGATGGAAATAGCCCATCCTCATGCACAATGCAATAATATCCATAAAAATGTTCTCTCTTTTACCACATGTCTTTCATCTACTTTCTTGAGATTGGACCCTTAAGGTTTGTAATTCAAGTCTAAGAAGGTAGGAATCATGGTTTGCCCATCAGATGAAGAAATAAGCAAAGAACTCCAGCGTGAGAGGCCCCCAAGTCTGACCTTCACTTGGCACACATGAAAAAAAATTGACACAGGAGAGAACTTGTTAGACCATAAACATGAAAAGGGGAGATGTCTGATGTCTTTCCCTTAAATCATGAAAGAATTGCTCAGCATCTAGAATATTTTAAATCTCAAAGACCATTTGATAGATGAAGGGACAGGTGCTTAAAATATTCCAGTTGTTAGATCTTCAGTGGTTAAAGAAATGAAGTGCGTGTTCAGGAATTTACTGGATGATTACAGAGTAAAGGCGCCAAAGATTCGTGATCGATAGGTCCCCATGATCAGGATGTGCCAGTGGGCTATTTCTTGCATAATTCTCTAGACTCAGAGAATAATTGGTGTCAGTAAGACAACCACACAGCTGTTTGGAGTTGAACAGACTGCTGAACAGTCCAGACATGTGGCAGAGTGGCATTGGGCAGGTGACTTACCACAGCTGAACATTTATTTACTCACCTGCAAAGTGACAACAATTTCAAATTTGCAGAAAACATGAGGTTGATTCATGTACTGAGGTTCATGCAAAGCCTCTAAAACCTTGCATTCCATGAGCATTGAATACATTTAAGCAGATTATTCTTATATTCTTTGTCTTATTTGATGATATTTGGAGATTAAGTCATAGTCTTGACATAGACAAGACTTGACTCAAGTCATGGTAGTCCTTTCCTATGCCTTTCAGAATTACTGTATTGCCTAACGGAGAACTCTTACTTCCTATTTCATTAAAAATAATATCAAGAACCCTTACACAAAGTGATAATACAATGAATATTTTTAAGAAAGTTATACTTAATGATTATGCATTTATTATTAGTTTATAGATCATGATAGTAGAGGTCGTTTTAACTTCTAATAAAGAGTTTTTAATGGCTGCTCGAGAAGCCTTTGGCTTAGATGGTTCTATAAGATTGAAACCAAAACATAGGTACCATGTATATAAGAAGCATCAGGAAAGCACAGAAGTACTGGGGACAGTGGATTAGGATGAAGACATTCTTGTCTACCTCTAGAAGAGGTATATTGAGCAGTCTCTCAGAAACAAACAGTGAGAGTGGCATTAGGGAATTGTCTCTGAGATTCCAGAGAGGATTCCAGAGGATTGAGAGTCCACCACAAACAAAGAGAATAAGGGATGTAGGAAAGGGAACACAGGACTTTAAGGCCTTTACCTGAGGGCAATAAATATGCTGTCCATCTTGAGGCTTGAGCTGTAGTACTTCACATTTAATGTCTAATCGAAATGGTTTTTTGGCTTGTGATGTTAAATGGTGATAAATAACTTTGAATTACTTTTGAGACTTATGGAATAAAATTCCTCCATATGAGAAACAATGAGAGGAAAAATAGATTTCAGCATAGTCGACATCCTCAGAGATTGTTTTGCTGAATTCAGTAGGCATGAAATTTAGCAGGCCTTTCCTCAGAAGGAAGACATGCTCCCAGTAGCAGGATGCGGCATAGGAGAATATTTATTGGTAATTCTGTGTCTACATGAAACTGTAACTTCCACTGGATATCCTTTCCTCTTTCCCCTGCCATCTCTCTACTTCACTCATTCCTAAGTATGCATGAAGTATATGAAGTATGAGTACAGAGAAAGTAATGTGGCAGTGCAAACATGTTCTGTCACCCTGTCATCCCTAATAGGATGTTTCTCTCTCTCTCTCTCTCTCTCTCTCTCTCTCTCTCTGTCTCTCTGTCTCTCTCTCTCTCTCATACACACACACACACACACACACACACACACACACCCCACACACATGATCTCACACACTTAAATAAATGCACACACCTGAACATCATCCAATTCCAATTCCATACTCTGCCCTGTAGTAAGATTTGGTAGATAGTCCAAGTAAGAGATGATGAGACCTTACTTAAAAATTGTTGGAATAAGAGACCTCCTTCACAGGATTACATTGAGAAACGCAGAAAAACACATCCATCAAGCTCACAGTGAGCAGTGAAAGACACAGTTGACCATCTTTGAAGGCCAAGCTAAAGAGGGAAAACAAAAGAAAAAAAGCAACTAATACAGATAAAGTGCCTTTGTTACAAGAGAAAAACAGCCCAACTCCTTCCAGCTTCTACCCTTGTTGACATGCATTCCTGCTTCTTTACCAAGTTTTTATTCTTCAAGATAAACCTGAAGGCCAAGCATTCAGAGATGAATAGCAAAGCCCAGCTCTCTGCTCAAGTGGCATTTGATAATGCCAAGCAGTCAGGGGCCAAGAAAGCCACCACTTCTACAAATCAAATGAACCAGCTCCTAAACACAGCCCCCTTCTCTTGTCTAAGAAGGGAAGAGGGCAGGGAGGAACAGTGGAATAGATAACATTTTTTTATTCATCTTGCGCTTATTTTTGTAACCCTCAAGAGCACTGAATAACTAAGTCTTTTCTCATTTCTGGGTAAAGTCTCATGGAGAGGGAAGAGCAGCAGCCATTGTGAAAATTCTGATTATGTAATTCTGTTCTTAAAGAACTGGCAGTGGAGTCCTATTTAAGTACGGAACAGCCTCTTGAACATATGCAAAACTCATACTGGGTTTCCTGGGAAGCAACCCTTCTGGAGCTGTTATTGTGAATAACTAAATATCATTGATAATTAACACAGAGTTTGTGGGAAGTACATTGCTCCTGCAGTTTATGGCTTCCACATTTGTTGAAAATCAACAATGCACCAGAAATTGTTGTGGCTTTTGTTGTTTGCCCCCAGAATGTGGCTTGTTTTCCTGAGTACTTCAAAGTATTTCTCTAAACAACTCATTTACACCATTTATTTGTTAAAAAAATCTCATTGTTCCAAAAGAGTCCAGATTTGGCCCATCTTTAAAATTATCCCAGATGCCAAATCCACAGGTAGAGACTAATGAGATCTGCCTATGTTAAGAACAAACCTGGAATATGTGTCTACTGTGGGTTGAGATCGAGCCTCTTAGAAATGAAAATTTTTGAGCTATGTCTGCTGAAAGAATTTTGAAGTCAAATCTAAATAAATATGAAAGTCTATTCTCTGTTGTTGTAAATGATTGAAATTCGTCAATAGCGTAGATTCCTCATACAAAGACTTGACATGAAAGGTATTACACAGGTTGCAGCAAGCCTTGGAGGGAATGTGTGTGACAAAATGAGCATAGTGCTTTGGATTAGCAAGGTCAGGCAAAATGACAACTTTAGTTTATTTCTTCTGCTTAAAATTAATGACACCAAAATATAAGGGTCAAAGATTAGTTAAATGTCTTCAAATATGCTTTTAAGCACATTTGTTTATTCAATGTATGTGTTCCAGCTAGCTACAAATGGAGTCTAAGTCTCCATTTTCTCTTTCTATAAACCTGATTATGGACAACTCTACTCCATGATGGTGATGGGGTTTGAGTTAATGAATGTTAATAGATATAGGATGTTATCATTATCATTCAACATATTTTGGACTTTTCCCTCATTGACCTCCAGTTTCCTTGTGTTGTGGTCATTTCACCTAGACTAAACTATATTTGGTAAACTCTAAAATTGTGAAGAGATAATCTACAAGTGATGATCACAGATGGCACAATTTCGATAGCCTGCTAATTGTCAGCCTTAGCATGTCGAAAGAGGAAGCATATATTCAGTGGTTGGCAATTTATTTATTTTTACTTATTATTTTTATTTTATGTGTATCAGTGTTTTACCTACATGCATGTCTGTGTAGGACATGTGGGCCTGGTACCCATGGAGTCCAGAAAGGGGCATCAGAACTTCTAGAACTACAGTTGCAGATGGTTGTGAGCAGCCATTCTGGTGCCGTGAACCCAACCAGGGTTGGTCTTCCAGAAAAGAAACTGGCACTCTCAATCCCTGAGCCATCTGACCAGCCCTAACAGCAACTGGTTTTGATAGGAGCATCAACACCTTGAGACTGGAGACGTGGTTTTTGATGATAAGAAACAATTATGCTGAAAAAATGACTGAGCCGTGAAGAGCTTTGGCTACTCTTGCAGAGGTCCTGAGTTCAATTCCTTCAACCACATGATTTTCAACCACAACCATTTGCCATGGAATCTGATGCTCTCCTTTCATGCAGAAGACATGGAAACGAGCATTCATACACATAAAAAAGAAAACAATTGCTTTTTAACAATTTTTCATAATGCCCAGTAAATTTGGTGAGTTGACAGGTAGAACTCTTAAAAATTTTAAAATGCATGGATAGTAATTATATCAGGGTCATTCAACTGACGTATTTTTCAGTTGATTGGGGCTGAAGATGCCTCATTCATTTAGGTAGTCATTATAGCCATACACCCTGAAACTATAAAGTTCTGGGTCACCATCCCAGGTCTGACTTTTACTCTTGTGTCATTGATAGTATGATGTTGGGTGTACCTGAGATATTTCTCATGTATGAAAGAGAATTAACAATCATTTCACAAAAATATTATTAGAAAGACTAAATGAGAGATAATATATTTAATATCCTGCCTGGAGTCTAGCATAAAATTTAAGTAGCCCCTATTTACTCATTGCTTGTCAAGTAACAGGCTTAAAAGTTCTGGAGTTTCTCTCTCGGGACTCATGGCAACTGACAGCATTCCGTAAGATGATAAACCTCGAAAGTTCACAGTTTACATGAAGGGCCATGGTTTTGGTTTTGCATTTCATGGGTTTGACAATCGAGTGACATCCGTCCATCCATGATGATGTGATTGTAACGTGGTGATTTCACGGCATTTAGAGTCCTCTATACTTCACCTCTTCACACCTCACTCTGAGTCGCATCCTGGCAACTGCTGACCTCTTTGTGGCTCATAGCTTCAAGTTTGCAGGATGTCTTGCTGTTGCCATCCTTCATTTAGAATGTGCTTGGTTTCCCACTTCCCCTGTCATGTTATGGGTTAATGGTCCATTTTAGTGTCAAGTAATATGACAGTTTTGGTACAAGCCACTATTTATTTTACTTTCCTCCTCATAGTGGACATCTTGTCACCTTCTCGTTTTTGGTGACTGAATAAAGTAATTATGACCATATTCAGCAATGGCCAAAAAAAAAAATGAGAAGCCTGTATTGAACTTGTGTTATATGCATATACAGCAGGGGGCACGAGGCCATTGGTTTCAGTCAAGCAGAGTTGCTAGGTAGGTATAAGTATTTACACCTATCCTGTCTTTGCTCTAAGATAGGACTGAGACAATCTGTTGTTATTTTAATGTAAACAGATATGTCCTTTCTCACGTTGATGTATTTTTCAGCCATGTCAATTTTTCCCAGGTAGCAGGGATAAAGGGAATGTTCTTGGCTAACAAGAAGATTGACAACCAAGTGAAGACTTTCATCACTTACAACAAAGGCAGAGACTGGCGTTTGCTGCAGGCTCCAGATGCAGATCTAAGGGGGGACCCTGTGCACTGTTTGCTGGTGAGTCTCGCATGCTCAAACACGGTCTCCCACACAGTGAAAGGCTGGAGTTGTTGTACAGCAAGACATTGAATATAGTTTTGGGACTTCTGTTCAGTTGATGAAAAGGATGGACAGAAGGGAAAAAAGTTAGTCCTATCATGTGATGGTCATGAGATAGGAACATGTTCCAGATCCTTGCAACCTTATGGGCTTCTTTGTTCTAGTCTGAATTGTTTCTGTTTGTTTGGTGTTTTGAGTGGTGGTCGTGATGGGTTTTTCTGGTGTGTGTGTGTGTGTGTGTGTGTGTGTGTGTGTGTGTGTGTGTGAAACTGTGCTCTCTTCCACTGAGCTGTACCTTTAGTCCCCCTCCCCCGCCTCAGCTTTGTGAGGACCTGGAGTTTCAGGGAAATATGATGTATTTTATCACTGGTGAGGCTGTTCCTTGAGCTTTCTTTCAGTTCATGATAAATTACTGATCACAGAACAAACAGTACACACATTTATCTATAGAACTGGTGAACTGAAGGCAGGATTTCATCCCATTTCAAAAGAAGTTTATGATTCAACAAAGGAATAAAAATCATTGAATTAAGGATCCATTTGCTTCCTCTATATATTCCGTTCAATTTACCTGTTTTCTTCCATAATGCTGGGCTAGAAAGATACTGATCAGGGGGGACCTGCAGCCCAGCATTCTTCTCTCTGCAGTGCTTTATTGGAACATAGTAATCCTTAAGGAGTTACTCATTGTCCGTAGGTAGCCATTTTCACTTTAGGAACAGAAAATCAGTAGCCACATGCATTCAAAGCAAGCCTAAAGTGTTTACTTTATGACTCCTGAAAGAAAAATTTGCAAGTACCGGCTTTAAATCATGACTTTCTTTTAATGATATTATTTTAAATCAGGTTTATCAGCAGGAAATGATTTACATATTCAGGGGTAGGATGGTATCCAAAAGAAAGATGAAAAACACTATCAAGGAATTTTCAGCTAACTTGCCTGAGACTATGTTTATAAATAAAACAGTTCTCAGTTGCATCTCCTTGACTCTGATGGCCATGACTTACTCAAGACACCCGAGAAGACCTAGCAAATGAAGGAAAAGAGAAAGGAGAAATTGTCAAATAAAGTATATTTGTAACACTATTGTGTTCTTTAAAACAGCTTGGAAGTTGTTTTTCGGATCATATAAAGGAGCCATCAGTCTTGGAAAGATCACTTGGTTTTACAGTAGGAAAGTCTTGAGATGTGAATATGTGTCTATGGGTGTCTATATCTATCCCCTCTCTGTGTATCAATTATTGATGTTGCTCTTCACAACTCTGTCTTTGATGCTATCTTTGCTCTGCTTTATTATATCGCACAATGCTGGGGCAGTCACTTCTCAGCTTCCTCGCATAGCAGTAGGCGGGACACCATCTTCCTCGAAAGAATGCCAGCAGCTATAGCTTGACCTTATTACTTGTAGATGATATTTAAGCTGTCCTGGTGCATCACGGAGGCAGTCTTAAATTTCCAATCCTACTTAGACTCCATTTTTATTACTGGTACCTTTCAGGGAATGAAATAGCCCATGTGTGATAAAGAGGTCAGAGACCCAGTGATAGACTAAGTAAATATAACAGTTATTCATTGAATAGCTATATTAGTCAAGGTATGGATCAGTGCCGTTGAAATAGGTCAGTTTTATACCCAACTATTCCAGGTTATGGAACTATAATGTTCAAAGATATCAGCACCTTAATAACTTCTTCCAGGTCTACCACATAACTTGAACATCAGTGCAATGAGAAAGACGGTTAACCTCTTCATCTAAACAGGCTTGCATCTTCTTGATAGCATCAAACCATGACCATTGAATGTGAGTCTTCTTGGCAAAGCACTGAGCAAGGCTCTCTTTGTCTTAACCACAACCCAGAATAATGAAGATATATTATTATATCTGCAAAATAGAGATACAGTACAGACTCCCCTATCACTACTGCTACTAGTCTATCCAAGTGGTAATCACATTTTCCTTGGTCCTCAGTGATGGGCTCCTAATGGCCACACCTCCCACCATTTTTACCTGGCAATCCATTTTTCACAGAGTAGCCTACATTTTAAAAATCATATTTATTAAGGTAAAATGTACATAAAAAGCATCAGTGGATTTTGAGAAACATTTATGCCACGTAATTTCAATCACCCTAAAATTTTCATTTGTGTTCTTCTGCAGGGCAAAGTACACTTCTGGTCATAGATGCATACTATATCCTCTCCACATATTATATACTAGATTTCTTGTTTCTCCATTTTTAGCAAATGGTGCTACAGCAGTCAAATAATCTCACTCAAATCACCCTGGTGGCGGCAGTGACATGTTCCTTATTACCCACCCCAATGTGTGGGTTCCTGAGTGAAATACACACACACACACACACACACACACACACACACACACACACACACACACGCACACAGCCTTTTATTTTAATATGCCTTCCTTAAGCAGCTCAATGATTGGGCCACACCAAACCTCCACACTGTCCCGTCTGATATTCCTGAATCATTACTTGCTAAAACCTATATTCCTCCTAGTTGCCTGATACCCAGGCCTACAGCCCTCCTGGGACATGATCCCTGACTCTGACATGCTGTCTGCCCTACACTTTTCCATACTGGTCTTTCTCCTTTCCTGGCACAGTGGTTCTAAATCTTTCTTCCTCTCAGTCCCCTTGCTCTCAAATCCTAGATTCCTACCTCTGCTTACCTGCCCAGCCATTGGCTGCCGGCAACCTTATTTACCAATCAGAACCAACTTGGTGCAGGGACCCTCAGCATCTCACATGCAGATTCTTGTGCAATTTTGGGAATCCAGTTAGCACAATACAAGCTTTAGACCAAATTCACAACAAAATGGTGTCATATAAAAGTTTAAATGTGCATCATTTCCTTAAGCCTTATGATGGCTTTCTAGTTCAAGTACAGTAAATCAAACACTTTACAATACCTTCGATGGTACCCTGTGACCTGGATTGTGTCTCGTCCTTTTTAGACTCTGCCACTTTCCTCCATCCTTTCTTATCCACAAGACAATGTGGAAAATAGACAACGCACTGGTTTCCACAGTGTAAACTTACTATGTTCATGTATGCCTTAAGGTAGGGTTTCTTACTATTTCTTTTTAAATGTCCTGTTTTTTTTTTTAATTTGCTGTTTTCAAAGCAGGTTTTTTTTCTTTGGATTTATATCTTTGCTTCTTAAGTGGATTTCATGAGTGTCTGGCAATAAATATCAAATCTCTTTATCCCATTCTTTTTCTTTATGCTTCTTCCTAAGCACATTTATTTTCTGACTTCCTTTCCCATCTTTCTGTGTTAAATGTAAGCTCCATGAAAGAAGGAGTATGACCGTCTTCATAGCCATTCCAGATCTCTACGTCAAGAATCATACAAACATACCTCATGGTGGATTCAACATACATTTTAAGTTTGTGTGTTTTATATGGTGGATGTAGTCACACCCTGTAAAGGCCCTTGGCTTTCCGATTTGATTTCACAGAAGCTCTACTTCTCCTCTCTCAGTTATCCTGAAGACTTTGTCATCATATCCCCCTCTGAACTCATGGGATCAAGTTAACTGCGATGTTAACAAAATGAAGTGTTTCATTGAGATTAATGAGACATGAATTATTGGGATGTAGATGAACAGGACCTAGGAGTCAATGGATCCCTCTTCTTTGTGAATTCCATTACTCAACGCAATTCCACATAAGCTTTAAAAACCAGGAAGCAGAGTAAGGAGAGGAAATTGACAAAAGGACTCGGAAGAAATAGCCAAATTACTTAATAAAATCTTGTCAAAAGCACAGAATAGGAAAGAAAAGTCTTTGAACACAAAACACCTAGACTGATTAAAAAAATAAAAAAGAAAGAAAGAAAGAAAGGGAGGGGGCTGCTTGGGAGGCAATGGCAGAAAGGAGGTAAAAAATGAGTTTAGACTGTGAATACTTGGAGAGTGCCAGCATCACTGATGCAGAGCCCAGTGATTAGAAGAGAGATTTTTCCAGTGGGGCTGTTACAAACATGGAACAAGTCCCGAATTACAACCCCAAATAGAATGTCCCTGGCAAAACGTATTCTATAGACTAAGACATCCAGAGAAATTTGGGGCTGTATTTTTAGGACTTTCAGACTGATTGCCTGAAGTCTCAGCTGGGATTTCTTTCTTCTGAAGACTGCATTGTACAATTAGATAGGGTATTACAGGTCATGGTCTATCTTTCTTCAAAGCCTCAGAATTGGGCTCCCAAGAGGCAGTATGTGAGCACACCTGAGCCTGTGACACATACTTGGGCCTCTGAGGAGAAAGCACAGTGTTTTGTGGAGAGAATCGCTAACTTCTTTATGGATTCATTTACCTTTTTCTTAAAAACTGGAGCAGAACAGAGAGCTATTCCGTGAGATTCTTCAGTCTGTAGATTCTGCAAAGTCGACATGCTGTGCTGCATTGAAGTGGGGATGGATACCCCATGCTCATATTTGGAGGGCTACCTTTTCTTTGAGAATTCAATCTTTCTTAACTATAATGTAGCATAAAAGATATAACCAACCATGTCTATGTGGGGGAATATTAGAGAATGCTGTTGTGGAACTTAAGTAGCTTTCTTGTGCTTAAAGAAGGTTCTGACTTGTGTTTATAGTATACCATTCATATTAGCAGCCATGGGATTGTGTTACCATGAGGATAAAACATAAAGGCTGTTGTTTCAGAAGATGGCGAGAAAAAAATAGGCTTTGAGGCTGATTGCATACTAAACCAGTCCTAACAGTTGGTTAAGTTCATGTATTCATTGGAGGAGTGGTATCAAGCGATTTCCCCATAGTACTTGAAATAGATCACTGAGAAACACTGTGTTTAGTACAGTAATTCCTACCAGAGGCTGGAAGTTCTAGAAAGGAGTAGATGTTAGTAAAAGGATGGTGGAGCTGACACCTGTCTCAGAAAGCCAAACAATCAAGCAAGAAAACAAACAAACAGGTGGGAGGGTACAGTGTCTCAGTTAAGATTAAATAATAAATATCTAAGAGGAAGAAACACTGAATTGGTTTAGTCTGGCTGTGCATTATGGAACACTTATACTGATCAAAGCAGTTTTGCAGGATAAAAGAAGAGACTACAGGGGAGGCAAGAACAGCTCATTTGATCAGGAGGTGCACTGATCGGCATTAGGGTTTGAATGAGATTCTGCTCAAACTTTTCTTCCTGTTGCATGGTCTTTCATGCCCATCTGATTCTCGAGATACCTCAGTGGGATCAGGTTAGAGGCTAAGAAGCCAGTGTCTCAGAGAGTCTGGGAAGATTCATCATCTGGGGCTGATGAGTCTACGTGAGTAAAGATACAAAGGACAGTTTCTGACTGCAAGTGCTTTCCATCTCCTCTTCAGTAAGTCAGCAGCCAGGACCCTGTCAGCATCAATGTGTGTTCTCATATTCCCCTTGTATGGAAGGAAGGGAATGGATATTAGGAAGTACCCTTGCCACATGCCTTGCTGTGTTTATTCTGTTAGAGATTTCTCTAGAAAAATCAGTGCAGCAACTACACCTGTAAGCACAAGGTAGATGTTATACACCTATTTTCAATAAGCAAAATAAAGACAGGAAGGCAAAAAGGAAGGAGGAGAATAGCATAGCAAGTGCCCCTTCCTGGCCAAAATAATAAGAGTTCTGCAGCCTAATTTCATTTCTTCATAAACTCAGAACAGTGTGATGGTCCTTACAATAATCCTTATATTAGCTTGTCGAGGCATAACTTTTGGCACAGTAGGTCAGATATAACAATGTTAAAGGACAATCATTGCTCTTGGTTTTCTTGAGACATTGGTGTCTGCTATATAAACTCTTTGCTAAATAAAATGGAAGGAATAAAAAAAAAAGAGAAAATTCTCCAAGTACCAGCTGGGGGCAATCCAGTACTACAAATGTAAGAGAAAAAAATCACAGAGAAGATCATTTCTAAACCATGCTGCAGCATGAACTGGTGCCTTTTCTCCTCAAATTAATGTTTTGGCCTTCTGAACTGCAGGGCCAGAGAGCGGTTCTGAGAGAGCTGATTGAAAATGCCCTCTTCTCTTTGTTCTCATCTGTTTCCATAGCAAATGATCATTGCTTCGGATACCAACTGCAATTCACAGTTTTCCAATTGTGGCAAACAGCTGTCTCAAGATGTGACCTGGACACACCCTGTATAGGCCTGTAATGCTTTGTTAAGTGATCTAAATGGCCCTCTCTAAAGTTTCTATATCTAGGGGTAATACCCAGGCTGTACAACTTCCTTACAATACTGTAAAGTTGATAGCATCTGGACACAGGTCCATGGCTTTCTGTTGTTCTCAATAAAACCATAATACAAAAAAAAAGCACCCTTGCTATTATAAGCCTTTATTATCCTTTAAAACTTACATGTAAGATTCCATAGGAGACAGAATGTACAACTTGATATGTTCTTATTTTTAGCTTGTCTGAGCGAGACAAAATTGTACTATATCTGAAATAGATCATTGAGGATTACTCGTCATAAAATAAATGTTGGCAGATCAGACAAGTAGAGATCTATATACACAACAGGGAAACTCTCATGGTGTGATGGCTCCAATCCTATCTTAGCATAGGCTATGAGCCCTGTCCTCTTCCTGATAGGCATAAAGAAGCTATTTGTTTGGCTGTGGTGCTTTCTCTTCCAGGGCCTGTCCTTTCTTTTTCAGAAGGCTATGAAGCTGAAACTTTCTTTTAACGCTTTGTGTGAAAATTTCATGCAAACTTTTCAGTGTTTTAGTCAAGACCCTATTACCTTATTGCAATCGGTGATTTTGTTTTGTAGTGTCTGGCTGCTTTTATTCCTGTGTTTCATCTTTACCTTGGCATTTACTCCACCCTCTGTAAATTTAATCATGGCCTTTTTGAAGCTCTCTTTATCGCCTCAGACATACAGAGCTGTCTAAAAATAATAACTGAGATGCTCTGGTGATTCCCGATACTCAACTCAATAAGAATAGGTAGTAATTTTCCTAAGAGATGGAAAAGGTGAGCATTCAAACGCAAGCTTGAAGCTTCTGACAGTTTAGTACGTGGATGACTTTGAACAAAATTCATATATGAAGTACTATCCATTCTTGGATAACTGTTGCTATCTTAACCAGAGAATTTGGTCAAGGCCTCTAAGCATAGATAAACAAATTTCTAAAAATTGCATGTAAAGCCAGTGGGTGATGGTACACATCTATAATTCTAGCACTGGAGAGGTAGATCTATGAGTTAAAGGCCAACCTGCTCTACTGAAGGAGTTCCATGACAGCCAGGGTTATATAGAGAGACACTGTGTAACACAGAGACCACAAAACAAAACAGAACAAAACAAAACAAAGACCACAACCACCACTGCAATGTGTAATTTTAAAAACTCATGCTAAGTCCAGCTAGGATCTGGGACCAGCAACCTCCCCACTCGTCTCTCACACTAGCTCTCTCAGTCTCTGCTTGTTGCTTGCCCCACAAATGGCTGTTTGGCCCTGGTTCCCGCAGCTGGCTTGCTAAACTGACCAAACACAGTTTTCTTGTTGTTATTGTTTGTTTGTTTGTGTTTCTTTTTGTTTTGTTTTGTTTTCTGAAAATGCCTGGAGCTACTGCTCACATTTCAAAGGCTATCCACCCCTGTGTGGCTGGTCTGTAAAACATCAATGGCCAACCAGGTCTCAGTTCCCTTTAGCCCTGTGAAAGGAAAACACTAGAGACCTTTATATTTATACCAGCTAGATTTGTATCAGTAAATCTCTAACCCCAAAACACCTGTGTAAAGAATCCAAAACTTAGTTATAGTATTTATAAACCGCATGCCTAGATTGGGCAGATATACCACTACACTGTTCCCCAGATGAGATCTCTAGCTACTTTTGACTCAGCAGGCCACATGGGTGTGCTCCATTTTCCAGCTTTTTTTCCTCCATCTTCTTCTCTTTCTGTTCCCCCTACCCCCACCACCCTCTCGTCATCCTCTTCTTCTTTCCTCTCTCTCTCCTTCTCTAAATCTTCTAGTCCTGCCTTTCCCTTCCACTGTCCAATCACAGACTCTAGCCTTTATTTGACCAGTTAAGTGGGGGAGCAGGTTCACATAGAATCACCTGAGTACATGGTCCTTTCCTTGTTGGGGGCAGGATTAGCATCAAAATACAAACATCACCAAGAAAATCCACAACACACCACCACCACCAAACAAAAATGCCATTTAAAATAAATTGCATTACTACTGAGTTTTGTCTATAAGAATGACTTTTGAACTGAATAAAAACAAAAAGGAGATAAGAGAAGGGATAAACATGAAAGTGTGTTGTGTGCTTGTATGAAAATGTCAATGATGCAAATGATTGGTTTTTGCAATTAATATACATTCAAAAAAGGGGAGAAAATCTTGGGGGGTACACTGTGTCCGTTATTTGCAGATGATAGGACAGTTCCACATGCTATGCAGAATTTTCTATGTTGATATCATGTTCTGCAGTATGAATGAGCTACCAACTGGTCTCCTTCAAGTCCTCTCAGGTCAACTCACCCAGTGTCATAGCTTCATGTCCCATTGTTCCTTTAGTGTAACCTGCCTAGGTACTGTGATTCTTTTTTTTTTTTTTATTAACTTGAGTATTTCTTATATACATTTCGAGTGTTATTCCCTTTCCTGGTTTCCGGGCAAACATCCCCCTACCCTTCATTATGTGTGTTCCCCTCCCTACCCTCCCCCCATTGCCACCCTCCCCCCAACAGTCTAGTTCACTGGGGGTTCAGTCCTAGCAGGACTTAGGGCTTCCCCTTCCACTGGTGATCTTACTAGTATATTCATTGCTACCTATGAGGTCAGAGTCCAGGGTCAGTCCATGTATAGTCTTTAGGTAGTGGCTTAGTCCCTGGAAGCTCTGCTTGCTTGGCATTGTTGTACATATGGGGTCTCGAGCCCCTTCAAGCTCTTCCAGTTCTTTCTCTGATTCCTTCAACGGGGGTCCTATTCTCAGTTCAGTGGTTTGCTGCTGGCATTCGCCTCTGTATTTGCTGTATTCTGGCTGTGTCTCTCAGGAGCAATCTACATCTGGCTCCTGTCGGTCTGCACTTCTTTGCTTCATCCATCTTGTCTAATTGGGTGGCTGTATATGTATGGGCCACATGTGGGGCAGGCTCTGAATGGGTGTTACTTCAGTCTCTGTTTTAATCTTTGCCTCTCTCTTCCCTGCCAAGGGTATTCTTGTTCCCCTTTTAAAGAAGGAGTGAAGCATTCACATTTTGATCATCAGTCTTGAGTTTCATTTCTTTAGGCATCTAGGGTAATTCAAGCATTTGGGCTAATAGCCACTTATCAATGAGTGCATACCATGTATGTCTTTCTGTGATTGGGTTAGCTCACTCAGGATGATATTTTCCAGTTCCAACCATTTGCCTACGAATTTCATAAAGTCATTGTTTTTGATAGCTGAGTAATATTCCATTGTGTAGATGTACCACATTTTCTGTATCCATTCCTCTGTTGAAGGGCATCTGGGTTCTTTCCAGCTTCTGGCTATTATAAATAAGGCTGCGATGAACATAGTGGAGCACGTGTCTTTTTTATATGTTGGGGCATCTTTTGGGTATATGCCCAAGAGAGGTATAGCTGGATCCTCAGGCAGCTCAATGTCCAATTTTCTGAGGAACCTCCAGAATGATTTCCAGAATGGTTTTACCAGTCTGCAATCCCACCAACAATGCAGGAGTGTTCCTCTTTCTCTGCATCCTCGCCAGCATCTGCTGTCACCTGAGTTTTTGATCTTAGCCATTCTCACTGGTGTGAGGTGAAATCTCAGGGTTGTTTTGATTTGCATTTCCCTTATGACTAAAATGTTGAACGTTTCTTTAGGTGTTTCTCAGCCATTCGGCATTCCTCAGCTGTGAATTCTTTGTTTAGCTCTGAACCCCATTTTTTAATAGGGTTATTTGTCTCCCTGCGGTCTAACTTGTTGAGTTCTTTGTATATTTTGGATATAAGGCCTCTATCTGTTGTAGGATTGGTAAAGATGTTTTCCCAATCTGTTGGTTGCTGTTTTGTCCTAACCACAGTGTCCTTTGCCTTACAAAAGCTTTGCAGTTTTATGAGATCCCATTTGTCGATTCTTGATCTTAGAGCGTAAGCCATTGGTGTTTTGTTCAGGAATTTTTTTCCAGTGCCCATGTGTTCCAGATGCTTCCCTAGTTTTTCTTCTATTAGTTTGAGTGTGTCTGGTTTGATGTGGAGGTCCTTGATCCACTTGGACTTAAGCTTTGTACAGGGTGATAAGCATGGATCGATCTGCATTCTTCTACATGTTGACCTCCAGTTGAACCAGCACCATTTGGTGGAAATGCTATCTTTTTTCCATTGGATGGTTTTGGCTCCTTTGTCAAAAATCAAGTGACCATAGGTGTGTGGGTTCATTTCTGGGTCTTCAATTCTATTCCATTGGTCTATCTGTCTGTCTCTGTACCAATACCATGCAGTTTTTATCACTATTGCTCTGTAATGCTGCTTGAGTTCAGGGATAGTGATTCCCCCTGAAGTCCTTTTATTGTTGAGGATAGTTTTAGCTATCCTGGGTTTTTTGTTATTCCAGATGAATTTGCAAATTGTTCTGTCTAACTCTTTGAAGAATTGGATTGGTATTTTGATGGGGATTGCATTGAATCTGTAGATCGCTTTTGGTAAAATGGCCATTTTTACTATATTAATCCTGCCAATCCATGAGCATGGGAGATCTTTCCATCTTCTGAGGTCTTCTTCAATTTCTTTCTTCAGTGTCTTGAAGTTCTTATTGTACAGATCTTTTACTTGCTTGGTTAAAGTCACACCGAGGTACTTTATATTATTTGGGTCTATTATGAAGGGTGTCGTTTCCCTAATTTCTTTCTCGGCTTGTTTCTCTTTTGTGTAGAGGAAGGTTACTGATTTATTTGAGTTAATTTTATACGCAGCCACTTTGCTGAAGTTGTTTATCAGCTTTAGTAGTTCTCTGGTGGAACTTTTGGGATCACTTAAATATACTATCATATCATCTGCAAATAGTGATATTTTGACTTCTTCTTTTCCGATCTGTATCCCCTTGACCTCCTTTTGTTGTCTGATTGTTCTGGCTAGAACTTCAAGAACTACATTGAATAAGTAGGGAGAGAGTGGGCAGCCTCGTCTAGTCCCTGATTTTAGTGGGATTGCTTCACGTTTCTCTCCATTTAGTTTAATGTTAGCAACTGGTTTGCTGTATATGGCTTTTACTATGTTAAGGTATGGGCCTTGAATTCCTATTCTTTCCAGGACTTTTATCATGAAGGGGTGTTGAATTTTGTCAAATGCTTTCTCAGCATCTAATGAAATGATCATGTGGTTTTGTTCTTTCAGTTTGTTTATATAATGGATCACGTTGATGGTTTTCCGTATATTAAACCATCCCTGCATGCCTGGGATGAAGCCTACTTGATCATGGTGGATGATTGTTTTGATGTGCTCTTGGATTCAGTTTGCCAGAATTTTATTGCATATTTTTGCGTTGATATTCATAAGGAAAATTGGTCTGAAGTTCTCTTTCTTTGTTGTGTCTTTGTGTGGTTTAGGTATAAGAGTAATTGTGGCTTCATAGAAGGTATTCAGTAGTGCTCCATCTGTTTCAATTTTGTGGAATAGTTTGGATAATATTGGTATGAGGTCTTCTATGAAGGTCTGATAGAATTCTGCACTAAACCTGTCTGGACCTGGGCTCTTTTTGGTTGGGAGACCTTTAATGACTGCTTCTATTTCCTTAGGAGTTATGGGGTTGTTTAACTGGTTTATCTGTTCCTGATTTAACTTCGGTACCTGGTATCTGTCTAGGAAATTGTCCATTTCCTGCAGATTTTCAAGTTTTGTTGAATATAGGCTTTTATAATAAGATCTGATGATTTTTTGAATTTCCTCTGAATCTGTAGTTATGTCTCCCTTTTCATTTCTGATTTTGTTAATTTGGACACACTCTCTGTGTCCTCATGTTAGTCTGGCTAAGGGTTTATCTATCTTGTTGATTTTTCTCAAAGAACCAACTTTTGGTTCTGTTGATTCTGTCTATGGTCCTTTTTGTTTCTACTTGGTTGATTTCATGTCTGAGTTTGATTATTTCCTGTCTTCTACTCCTCCTTGGTGTATTTGCTTCTTTTTGTTCTAGAGCTTTTAGGTGTGCTGTCAAGCTGCTGACATATGCTCTTTCCTGTTTCTCTCTGCAGGCACTCAGCGCTATGAGTTTTCCTCTTAGCACAGCTTTCATTGTGTCCCATAGGTTTGGGTATGTTGTACCTTCATTTTCATTAAATTCTAAAAAGTCTTTAATTTCTTTCTTTATTTCTTTCTTGACCAGGTTATCATTGAGTAGAGCATTGTTCAATTTCCACATATATGTGGGCATTCTTCCCTTATTATTATTGAAGACGAGTTTTAGGCCGTGGTGGTCCGATAGCACGCATGGGATTATTTCTATCTTTCTGTACCTGTTGAGGCCCGTTTTTTGACCAATTATATTGTCAATTTTGGAGAAAGTACCATGAGGAGCTGAGAAGAAAGTATATCCTTTTGCTTTAGGATAGAATGTTCTATAAATATCTGTTAAGTCCATTTGGCTCATGACTTCTCTTAGTCTGTCTACGTCTCTGTTTAATTTCTGTTTCCATGATCTGTCCATTGATGAGAGTGGGGTGTTGAAATCTCCTACTATTATTGTGTGAGGTGCAATGTGTGTTTTGAGCTTTAGTAAGGTTTCTTTTACGTATGTAGGTGCCCTTGTATTTGGGGCATAGATATTTAGGATTGAGAGTTCATCTTGGTGCATTTTTCCTTTGATGAATATGAAGTGTCCTTCCTTATCTTTTTTGATGACTTTTAGTTGAAAATTGATTTTATTTGATATTAGAATGGCTACTCCAGCTTGCTTCTTCCGGCCATTTGCTTGGAAAGTTGTTTTCCAGCCTTTCACTCTGAGGTAGTGTCTGTCTTTGTCTCTGAGGTGTGTTTCCTGTAGGCAGCAGAATGCAGGTTCCTCGTTGCATATCCAGTTTGTTAATCTATGTCTTTTTATTGGGGAGTTGAGGCCATTGATGTTGAGAGATATTAAGGAATAGTGATTATTGCTTCCTGTTATATTCATATTTGGATGTGAGGTTATGTTTGTGTGCTTTTCTTCTCTTTGTTTTGTTGCCAATACGACTAGTTTCTTGCTTCTTCTAGGGTATAGATTGCCTCCTTATGTTGGGCTTTACCATTTATTATCCTTTGTTGTGCTGGATTTGTAGAAAGATATTGTGTAAATTTGGTTTTGTCATGGAATATCTTGGTTTCTCCATCTATGTTAATTGAGGCTGGCATTTGTGTTCTCTTAGGGTCTGTATGACATCAGTCCAGGATCTTCTGGCCTTCATAGTTTCTGGCGAAAAGTCTGGTGTGATTCTGATAGGTCTGCCTTTATATGTTACTTGACCTTTTTCCCTTACTGCTTTTAATATTCCTTCTTTATTTTGTTCTTTGGTGTTTTGACTATTATGTGACGGGAGGTGTTTCTTTTCTGGTCCAATCTATTTGGAGTTCTGTAGGCTTCTTGTATGCCTATGGGTATCTCTTTTTTTAGGTTAGGGAAGTTTTCTTCTATGATTTTGTTGAAGATATTTACTGGTCCTTTGACCTGGGAGTCTTCACTCTCTTCTATACCTATTATCCTTAGGTTTAATCTTCTCATTGAGTCCTGGATTTCATGTATGTTTTGGACCAGTAGCTTTTTCCGCTTTACATTATCTTTGACAGTTGAGTCAATGATTTCTATGGAATCTTCTGCTCCTGAGATTCTCTCTTCCATCTCTTGTATTCTGTTGGTGAAGCTTGTATCTACAGCTCCTTGTCTCTTCTTTTGGTTTTCTATATCCAGGGTTGTTTCCATGTGTTCTTTCTTGATTGCTTCTATTTCCATTTTTAATTCCTTCAACTGTTTGATTGTGTTTTTCTGGAATTCTTTCAGGGATTTTTGTGACTCCTCTCTATGGGCTTCTACTTGATTAATTATGTTTTCCTGGAATTCTTTCAGGCATTTTTCCGATTCCTCTCTGTAGGCTTCTACTTGTTCTCTAAGGGAGTTCTTCACGTCTTTCTTGAAGTCCTCCAGCATCATGATCAAATATGATTTTGAAACTAGATCTTGCTTTTCTGGTGTGTTTGGTTATTCCATGTTTGTTTTGATGGGAGAATTGGGCTCTGATGGTGCCATGTAATCTTGGTTTCTGTTGCTTGGGTTCCTGCGCTTGCCTCTCGCCATCATATTATCTCTAGTGTTACTTTGTTCTGCTATTTCTGACAGTGGCTAGACTGTCCTATAAGCCTGTGTGTCAGGAGTGCTGTAGACCTGTTTTTCTGTTTTCTTTCAGCCTGTTATTGGGACAGAGTGTTCTGTTTTTGGGCGTGTAGTTTTTCCTCTCTACAGGTCTTCAGTTCTTCCTGTGGGCCTGTGTCTTGAGTTCACCAGGCAGGTCACTTGCAGCAGAAAAGTTGGTCTTACCTGTGGTCCCAAGGCTCAAGTTCACTCACGGGGTGCTGCCCACAAGCTCCCCGCGGCAGCAGCAACCAGGAAGATCTGCGCCGCCGTTTCCGGGAGCCTCAGTGCACCAGGGTTCCAGATGGCGTTTGGTGTTTTCCTCTGGCGTCTGAGATGTGTGTGCAGAGTACAGTCTCTTCTGGTTTCCCAGGCGTGTCTGCCTCTCTGAAGGTTTAGCTCTCCCTCCCACGGGATTTGGGTGCAGAGAACTCAGTACTGTGATTCTTAATCTGCCTCTTCTTTTTCTTGTTACTGGTATCATTCATATACCATATGTCCTCTCAAGTATCTTTGTCATATCGTGCAAATCCATATTCTACCCATCTCTCTTCAGATTAAAACTTTTTCTTAGAAACCAGTCCTAATTCCAAAGTACCCCATGTCCCTTCCCCATCCAGAATTTTATAATGTTTTGTTTCTATCCTTATGAGCATTAGAATACTTCCTTTACCCAGTAATCAATGGAAATGTCTTATATCCTTTCTGAAAACTTGGTAATGGCAGAATTCTTAATTTTGGTGCATCACTGATTTATGAGTTCTACCTAGTAGTTTAAAATTAATACAATGTTTAACATACTAAATATAATTTAAGTAATTTAGCACTGAAATTGGAGGTGTTTACTTTTTTACCAACACAGAAGCTGTCATATGCTTGGTTGACACTAGACAATTGTGACATTAATAGTGGTGGGTGGGTGGATGAGGGGCACAGTGGGAGGAAGATGTTCATAGACAGAAGACAGAATGGGTAAGATTAGATATTCTGAATTTCAGACTTTTGTTGTGTTTTGCTTTTTTGGTGTGTGTGTGTGTGTGTGTGTGTGTGTGTGTGTGTGTGTGTGTTTTCATTTTTCTTTAAAAGAAATATCAAGGCAGTCTTTCTAGGCATCCTCAGAATTTACAGTACAGACAAAGCTGATCTGATTTTGTAGTCAGTTTGCCCGGCTGTAGAGCTTTAAATGGCCATTTTGATTTTGTGCACATATCACATGGCATTCTGTTCTTCCTAGCCCTACTGTTCACTACACCTTCATCTCAAAGTTTCTGAGAATCCCTACACATCTGGGATCATTGCCAGCAGAGACACAGCCCCAAGTATTATAGTTGCATCAGGTAAGAGGAGTGAATGCTTTGCTTGCTATTGTACGTGTGTTTATTTTAAGAATCTAGACATCTGTGCTTGGAATTTAGTGAGCAAGCTAAACATATTTTGAAAG
Source organism: Rattus norvegicus (assembly GCF_021556685.1). Taxonomy (NCBI): domain Eukaryota; kingdom Metazoa; phylum Chordata; class Mammalia; order Rodentia; family Muridae; genus Rattus; species Rattus norvegicus. Next base: position 262,518,629 of record NC_141534.1, on the reverse strand, counting down.
CCATCTAAACCATTGACCCTGAAGTGAGTCTACTTAATATTCCTGCTTAGACAGAAACTTTGCAGTCAAGATTCATCTCAGGCAGTGCAGACTGCTAATGCTACCCATTCTTGACTTTTTCAGAAGGTTCCTCCCACTAATGGCATGCACTCTTTCTAGGTAACATAGGCTCTGAGTTGTCAGACAGCGACATCAGCATGTTTGTATCATCAGATGCAGGGAACACTTGGAGGCAGGTAAGAAAATAACCATGGATCTGGGTTGCACCACTCAAGCTTAAGGGCATAACTGTCTATCTGATTTCAAATCTAGAAACTTAAGATTAACATCTTACATAAATCCTGACACAAATAGTGTGTTTCTTTTCTCTTTGTGATACATGTTTGAAATGAAGCACGCCAAGTTGGTGCAGGTTGATAGTTTTATCCTTTGATAAAGATATTTCTTATCAAGGGTTCATGCAAAAAAACATCTGCAATCAAGTTGTAGGGGGTTCTGATGTAAAGGAAAGTGGAAACACTGAGTCTATCATATGAGAGCCTTGGATCCTGCGTGGCAAAGTATACACATAAACTCTCCTCAATTTGAAGAGAAATAAAAATAGCCATTATCCAGGTGGTGTTCGGAGATGTTTAAATATCATGTGTAAATGACAGAATCATAACTGTCAGAAGGCATATGTTCAATGAATACAAATGGAGTCACTTCACATCAATGTTCTTAGCTTAACTGCTTCCTGCCTTTCTTCTGAATGAAATTAGATTTCAACAGCTTATAACAACAGGCATTTAATGAGGTTTAGCTATCATAACAAGGTATAAGCCTAATGTATGGCTGTTACACATCAATAAATACTTTTTAATAAGCCTCTGGTGCTTAATTATCATACAATAACTAGCAATGTAAATTGAAATCTAATGCACAGATGATCATACTTAACAATGAACTCACTTTGCTTGAAAGGAAAGCTCACTTTCCTCACAGAGGTGGACTTGATAGCCTGGTACTTTTTCTTTAACTCTAAACCTTTAACGATATTTGCATATTTTGACCAAAGATGATAGAGAAGAAATTTGGGGGGCTTAAAGAAAGATGGAAAATTATAAGGAAACATTTGGAGAATAATGCCAAGATGCCGTGTTCTTTCCTCTGACACTGACCAAGGCATAAAACTCCTTCCTGCTACAGGCCGGCGTCATTATTGGGTATAAGCACTAATGACGCTGGAGAGTAGTTGAGTTGTTAAGCTTCCTTCTGCATTTCTGAAGGGCCCAAGGCTGGTTCTCAGCTCCTATGTCCAGAAGCTCATAACCACCTGTAATTCCAACTTCAAGAAGTTCAATGCCCTTTTCTGACCTCTGGCATACAACACACATGCACACATGCATGCCGCATGCGAGCACACACACACACACACACACACACACACACACACACACACACACACATAAGAATCAAGTAAGAGAGAGAACTTATATCTGTAGCACAATGGACAATGAGTCCATTTTAGAATTTTAACTGAGAACACAGAGTTCATCTTATACAGAAGAATTCAGAGACACTTTTCAGAATGTGTCCATTTGACTTTAAATTCTTTTTACACATCTTATGAAAGACTCGATATGATACATGCAATCAAGGTTGACAATTTTATCTTGATTAGAATTGTCACTTTGAAGAACACCTAGGAATCAAGGGAGAAAGCATTTCTTGATCAACTGTGGGGATTTGGAGATAATTAGAAAATTCCATCTGCATAGACAATTCCAGTGGAGTGCAGTGAGCCCTGCTTTCACAAGGCTATGTGCACATGAAGTCTATGAGTATGCCGATGATAGCATTGTACCTGTCTCCAAGTGCCCTTCCATCTAGACATGTACACTTCCTTAGAGTGTTCCAGTGTTCTTACACAATCTCCAGAGATAACAATTGATAAATGCTGCCACAAAGATAAGAGAATACAAAGATGAATATATATACTGTTGACACTTAAGATTTATTTTGTAGAATGATAATGTTGTCCCATACAGTATCAATGGTAGACGTAGCCCATGTTGAAAGACGTTGTTTTACTGCTCACATTTTCTCAAAGATCTAGGGAAACCCATTTCTATGAGAGGTATTTTAATCTTCCTATGGAGACTGACCTGTGGGCCTTGAACACCGAGCACAGATGTGATGCGTGCCTGTGTATTCTTCTTTTCCTCATCCAGATTTTTGAAGAAGAGCACAGCATTTTGTACCTTGATCAAGGGGGAGTCCTGGTTGCTATGAAACACACATCTCTCCCAATTCGGCACCTGTGGTAAGGGCACATCCCCCTTAGGAAAAATTCATATGGTCATTTGAGTTTATTAGAATCAGTCTCTGAATTGCATCGCTATGTTTGAGTAAAACTGTGACCTTTTGAAACTTTTGAAAAGCGGGAAGTTGAGGCCAAATGAGAAGGATGGGTAAGTGTTTCTGCTCCTAACAGAACAATTGCTTTGTGGTTTCTAAATGTGACAATGCTGGGAGCACTTATTAGTTCCTCACCACCATCAATGGCAAGCCTTACACAGACTCTACCAGAATCTCTGAGTAGCAACAGTATCTGCACTCTCCAAACAACACTGGATGAAACTTAGTATCTACATGGCTTTGCGCATCCCAAACAGAGACTGGCCGTTCATGACTATCCTGCTCCTGTACTGTTTCCCCTGTGTGACTTTGTTAGCTCCCTACAAAACTGAGTCTTATACTGAAGGATGACCAAGGCCTAATATCTTTAGGGTTTTCCATCAAACATTTTCCCTTCTTCCTCCATTTTTAGAAGCAGTCCTCTGCATATTGAGCTTGTGCAAAATTTAAAGCCTTGTTGTTGTAAAAATATAAAAATAAAAAATTGTATCGGTGTCTTTTACCCTGCTAGGTCCGCGCTGCGGTGTCCCAAGATATCTGCTAGATATCTTGGCGGAAACACAGACTTTCCTACACTCAAACCCTCACATAAAAGAACACACAACACAGTAATCTTAGATCCAATTGATAAGATATAATTGCCCACATAAACATACAAAGCCCGGTACCATCCATCCCTTAGGAACATTGATAACAACCTGTAAATACACAGAGCAGAATCTTAACATCACCTGCCATGACTTCTCTCCCCCTCCTCCGCCCTGTCTCCTCCTCTCTCCCCTAGTCTCCTCTTCCTTCAAACTTCTCTCCCGCCCATCCTTCCTTCTCCTCCAATGACAGGCCTCCTTCTATCCTGTACCTGCCTCACCTGTGACATCATCCTGCACAGAGACTGGCTATTCATGACTATCCTGCTCCTGTACTGTTTCCCCTGTGTGACTTTGTTAGCTCCCTACAAAACTGGGTCTTATACTGAAGGATAGCCAAGGCCTAATATCTTTAGGGTTTTCCATCAAACATTTTCCCTTCTTCCTCCATTTTTAGAAGCAGTCCTCTGCATATTGAGCTTGTGCAAAGTTTAAAGTCTGATTTTCCTTCCACCTCTAATTATATTAATGATCTCAGGAGAAAACTGCAAATATGAGCAAAGGTGGATCTTGAGGAAAAGTATGTGCAGAGAAAGACAGAGTGAAGCATGCCCTCCTCTTTAGCTGTCTTAGAAGGTACTCAGGATGCTCCAAACACCACGGACAAAATAACTCATGAACAACAGAAATGTACTTCATAGGATTATGAGCTAGAAGCACAAGAGAAAAATGCTGGCCAAGTCCGTGTCTGCTGAAGAGCCTGTTTCAGATTCCTGAGTGGTGCCTTGTTGCTGTGTCTTACAAGGACAGGCAGTCCCAGGAATTTTCTATAAGACACAGGTCCACTCCTGGGAACTCTACCGCTTTGCTCTCACTTCTCCCTAAATGTCCATTTCCTAATGTCATTAGTGATTTAACTTTTAGCATATGGACATTGAAGAGGAAACAGGTATTTATAGTACCACAGAACACTAGAAACGTAGACTTCTCTTGCCCTAAACAGCCTATACCTCCATTCAGTGAGGTCAACTGGGAGTTTTGCAATGTAAGTGGGACTTGTTTATAAGTTGATCTCTTAGAGATGAATTTTTAAAATTTTGTCCAACTTGTAAGGCTATCTATGCCCAGAACTACCAATAAGACATTGTAGATTTGGAGAAAATACCATGAGATATAAACTTAAAATGATTTAAATTATTTTCTGCCATTAGATTTTTCCTAATGCACATGGTTCTCCCTTTTTTTGCCCTCAACATCTGGTTGTAGATTATTAAGTATTTCTATTTGTGACTTTTGATATAATTAAGAATACTTACGTGTAATGATGTCTCGCTCTGTTTTTTTCTCACTGATAACTAACATCTTTCCTTATCCAGCGATATCATCTTTTCCTTTTGAGATGTGATGACTGTTCAATTGTTCTGCCACTAGGTTGAGTTTTGATGAAGGGAGGTCTTGGAGCAAATACAGTTTTACATCCATTCCACTTTTTGTGGATGGAGTCCTGGGGGAGCCTGGAGAAGAGACACTAATCATGACGTAAGTGGTGTGGGGTGATTCCTTCTTACTAAGACATAGCAGACAGAGAGGTGTTTTACATGTGAGCTGTTGGATTTGTTACTGTTAGTTTGGAAGTCATTAGCAATGTTTGTACATCCTATCTCAAGAACCTAGCAAAGAAGAAAAAACTGTGAGTGTGTGTGTGTGTGTGTGTGTATGTGTGTGTGTGTGTAAATACATTTTTTCAAAATGTAATGATAATGTACAAACTGAATATGTAGAAAATTCAAGACCTTTAAGACCATGGTACTTCATTTTCCTCCGGTTCTGGGCGTAGATAATCTTACAAGTTGAACAAAATTTTAAAAATCCATCTCTAAGAGATCAACTTATAAACAAGTCCCACTTACATTACATAACTCCCAGTTGACTTCACTGAATGGAAGAATAGGCTGTTTAAGGCAAGAGAAGTCTGCATTTCCAGTGGCCTGTGGTACTATAAATACCTGTGTTCTCTTAGAAGCTATATGCTAAAAATTCAATAACTAATGACATTAGGAAATGGACATTTAGGGAGAAGTGAGAGTAAAGGGGTAGAGGCCCTAGGAGGCATTTTAAAGCAACTGTGAGAGGAACTGGCTGTGTGAAACTGAACTTACACTCACTCACCTTTGTCTGAAAAGCAATGATCATGAATTCACGAGATTCTTGATTAATGTCTTAATGGACCATGGGTTTCAAAACTTGGATGTGGAGCTTGCAATATGAAACTGTGATATTCACTTCTCTTGGAAGATTGGCCATGGAAACCATGGGAGGATAATTCCATAGTAGTTGATGCAGAAACCATTAAAATTTTCAAAATCAAAGTGAACAACAGCTACCCATTTTAGCCTTCTCACTTAACACTGAGAAAAGACAGGAGAAATTGATTTTGCCCAAAAGCCATACGTTCTCTTTGTACAAGGCAAGTACACTTAGATTAGAAGCTTACTCTGTAGCTTGCTTTTATTCAATCTTGATATTTTCAAAATACTGTTTCACTCACAGAAAGGTGATCTGAAAGGCTCTTTTTGTAGTCTTTATCCACATTTATACCTCATGAATATATTCTACATAACTAATTGAATCTGCACTAGAGTGGGAGTCACAAGGTAAAAGTCGTTGTGATTCCTTGGTACAATGGTCCACTTTCTGTAGGATCTGAAGAGAAGATAAATAATGTGTAAGCCTCAAGACCAAATAGATTAACAAAAGAATCTAGTAGTTTGTGTTGAACCACCTAGAATACAATCTTTGTGGTTATCTCTTCAGTCATTTCCTAAACCATTCTTGTAGCTTTGAGTCAAATACTCTGGGATCTGGTTTTCTCAATTGCTAGTGACATGTGTTTGTTATTTTGTGTTGAGAAAAACAAAAAAAGTCTTTGAACCCCAATTTATCCATCTGCAAAGTGCAGTTAGGTTAAGTATTGTCTTCATGAGTATGCTTGACAGCTGGGAGATGTGACCATGAGGTGTAGCTAAGCAACGCCAGCATGTTCACAGCAGACAATTGAATGCAAGCTGTTGTTAATACTGTCGTTGTCTTTATGAATGTGACTGTCTCCCACTGTAAACCCTGTAGAGTGTTTGGACACTTCAGTCATCGTTCTGAGTGGCAGCTGGTCAAAGTGGATTACAAGTCCATTTTTGACAGACGCTGTGCTGAAGAAGACTACAGACCCTGGCAGTTACATAGCCAGGTAAGAGTTAGACAAATGACACTAAACCCTGGGACAGAGGCGGAGGCCTTATAGAAAAGTGACTACTCCTTAAAGTTTAAGAACTGGAGTTCTCAAATCCATAGTGTCCATTTAATTCTTCCATGTTTATCTCACAGCATAAGCAAACACAACATTTATATTCTGTTTTGAAGATTTTTGTGTTTTTTTTAATGCAAGGATATAACAAGATAAAAAGTCAAATGGGCTTCGGTTAGATTTACACCTCAAAATGAAATGCTAGCTTAGCACTGAGAGGCAAACATAATTTGTCTGAGTGTGTCATAAGGCTACATGATAGAGGCTGAGTGAGGGACGGCTCTTCAGTTTCAACGAGCAATGCAAACGAGATAGGGCATAAAATAGTCAGTCAGTGCTGGGCAAGCGGTGCCAGAAGAGTCCTTCCACGTTTCTGTGATTCCCTAGGAGTGTATAGCAGCTCTTGCTTCCTCTGCGATGCTCACAGTATAAGAATTCGAAATCGCTGATAGAAAACCGTCCCACCTCATCTCTCTCAGTTATTCATCATGTATCAGAATCCTCGGATGAGAGCTTCTCCTTTTGATTTCCCAAGGCAGAAGTCAATCTGCAGGCTATTCAGAGGATATGGTAGACGTACCCACTAAGAAGTCATGACCATATTCAGGCAGTGAAACATCTAACACTCCATACTCCGACTTGGCAGTGTATTTATATGTGTTGTGAAGCGAAGCCAGTTAAAGCGAGCTTCTTCAGTAAAGACGGGCATAATAGATTTAAAAAAAAAATTCTGCTCTAGCCTTTTCACAAGCACAAAGATTCTATATTTGAGAGTGGGTGCAGCATCAGCAAGGGGCAGCCACTCTATTCAGAGACTCAACAATGGAATGCTCGCTCACACCACCTCTTATTTCTCTCTGCGATGCGTGTGCCTTGTGACACTCAAACTTCTATTTACTTCTTGGAAAAAGACCGAACTTAGCTTTCTTGCTTGTCTGATAGGTGATCACAGAATCAGTACTCTAAAGTTACATAGAAACATAATAAGCTGAAATTAAATGGGTTTTAGGTTTCTTAGCAATACTCTTCTTTCGTGTGCTCATAAATGACCAACTGCAAATCCTTTACAATAAGAAAACTGAACTTAATCATTACAGGTTAGCAGGCAGTCCATTCATTACAGGACAGCTTACATTCCTATGTGTCCTTCATTGCACTGTGGCTAACTTATTGACAAAGAAATGTATGCTTAATATAAAAAGAGTTAAGGCTAGTAGTAGAAAAATATGCATTGTTTATTGGGGCTGCCTTTGAATTTATACTTCATATTTGGCATCAAAAGGGAAATACTAATTGCACACATTGGGTTCCCAAGCATCACATTTATATTAAAGTTTTTGAAGATCTCCACAAACCACATTGTAATGCAGTAGAAGTCTAATCCGTGTGCTTGATTTGCATAACATTTGCCTCCTTGCAGGGGGAAGCATGCATCATGGGAGCCAAGAGGATCTATAAGAAGCGAAAATCTGAGCGCAAGTGTATGCAAGGGACGTATGCAGGAGCGATGGAGTCTGAGCCTTGTGTGTGTACAGAGGCGGACTTTGACTGGTGAGCGTCCATAGTTACCTCACAGACCTGTTCAGTCATATGCCATCAGTGAAGCCCTCAATAAAAGCTTCGATTTGAGAAAGTAGTAACAGACCTAGCACTGAGTGGCAGACTTTATCCTTTTATAAAATTGTCTCTTGGGCACATCACGGTTTTTATTAACTACGTGAAGGTGTCTTTCCAAAGAACAGTGGTTTCTTCTTTGGAGTTCAAGAGGGCTTACAAGATGGTTGGCAATTATTTTCATATTTATGCTGGGTTCTCAGAAAAAAATGGAGAAACCAAATCAATCTCAAGCATCTTGAGATTGCAATAAGGGAAATACTAATTAGACTTCTCAGAAAGTAAACACGTTTATGTTTTCTATAAAATCTTTACAGTACTGAGTATCCTTGGTAAGCATAATAACCTCAAAAGGCATAAATCCTTTGTCTGTGAAAGGATCCAATCTTTGTTTCCAATCTGTGATCATCAGCTTACTGCAGCTTATGAGATCACTAAGTGACATTTATAAACTCAGTGCAAGAGTGGACTCATTTTGACCCTGTGAACTGAGTGGCAATAGAGCTGGTTTAACCCAGAGAGGCAGAAAAGACACTGGGAAGTTTTAACTGAACTCAGTGAGCAGTAGAGTTTTTCCAGACATTTGCTAAGCAGAAATCTATATTGGAGAGCCAATGATGTTCTCGCCTAATTCTTGGCTAGTGTTTAATGTGCAGGTGAAATGGAAAAATTATTTAAGAAGACTAATAATTAATCTATCACATTTTCTTTGTTTCCTTCCCTCATATTTTTTTGTCTATCTCAGAATAGGAAGTGATTGATACATATTTATGTAATCGTTAAAACTCAAAACTTGAATCATACATAAAATATTCATTCTTAGTATTTTGACTTATGGCTGTGTGACTATGACAGGTTACATGTATAGTGTCATCAAAATGTGAGTGACTTATGTGAGACACAGTCTACACTACTCAGACCATAGCAAAGTTAGATGTTCTCTGACTTTGTGGTGTTGAGAAAGCCTGCCAGGAGTCAAACAAGTAACCCAACACTGCTTTCTCTTGTTAGTGAGTTAAAAAGACCAAGAGCCAGCATTTTAGCTCTTTGCACATAGCTAGAGGGTATCAGAGCTTCAGCAGTTACAGAACTCAGGGCAGTTCTATGGGGGCTTTGCCAAGCTGCCCTTCTGTCAACGATGTATAACTTCAACAACAAAACTACTCTACCTCTACCCTGCACTTGGGACTGACACCTAGAAAGACACTCCCACGAATACCGACCTTGAGATATTAAGTCACGGGTCACATTCCTCTTTCTGAAGCCTGACTAAACCTTGAGCACTTATTATACTGAAGGAGAATTTGCAAAGGAAGTTGACATGCTACGTTACGGGGAGAGCTACGGTAGTGTGAAGTACCCATTCTTCACACAGAGCAAAAATAACATCTAGTAGGAAATGTAAGAGAAAATGTGTGGTAAGATACCCCACAATTCTGCCTTTTTCAGGAAAAAATTTTCTTCTTTGACTATTTCTTCTTAAAACTTTCAACATAAGCCAGTATTTTGGTTGTGTTCAAGACAAAACGAATATAAGATAAGGAAATAAATTAGACTTCTCTGCCTATTCTTTCCCCATGTCTGTCTTCTTTGATCCTTGAATTCCACTGGTGACTGGAATCTGTTACCAGTCTGACAGGCTGAACAGAACAGAATCAGGAGTAGAGATGAATCTTAAGTTGTGCTATTGTAAGGGTTTTTTTTTTTTTGCTCAAATGGGACTGAATAATGTATGAAAATATTTGGGAAGGCTCACCATGAACTTGTTGGCTTCCCTTAGAAGCTGGATTTTCTACAATCTTACCTGATGAAAGATGCTCATTGGATGATCCTTGTTGGCCAGGCTCCCTGGATACTGCCCAAGTGGTAGATACTGTGTCATTCTCCAGCTTTTGTAGGGTATTTTCTTGAAGTGAACACTGGGTAATTCTTGAAGTGGCTATTCTGTAGTCTTCCTATTCATGCTGTGTTGAACCAGGCCCTAATCCAGAGGGTATGTGCAGAATTTGCAGTTCCAGCTGTCTGATGACAGGCCCCCGAGGCTGAGCCCATTTCTCCCTCCACGTGCACGATGTGCCAGAATCTCACCTCTATTTCGAAGATGGGCCAATTTATACTCATGCTTGCCCATTGCTGCCTGTGATTTGTCTGTGCATGTGGAGGTACAATTTGTTGTCCTTTTTATCTGCCCAGTTTTACTTTCCAGAAGCCAAGAATATCAGAGGTCCCTGGAAGCAAGAAAGAATAGAAACTGAGAGGAAAAGAATGAGGATTTTTCAGTGCAGAGGCAAGATTTAAGGCAGTTACTACCAACTGGCAGTGTGAACTGCTGAGGACAAAACTTTTCCTTGGGGAAGTGCATGAGCTACTCCTGAAGGGCATTTTCTTTTTGGCTATGACTCTGAAGCATATGGCTTATACACAGAGAAACCTGGCTCTGCTCTGCTTGCTACAGCCAGATGTTTTGGAAGAGCATCCCAAAGACATCCCTGGTAATGAGGACTATACCACATGTGGCTTTCAACCTCTGTGGTGATGTTTCCACTAAGACTCAAGCTCCCAGCACAGCCAAGTTCCCAATTAGTCTTTCTCATTACCCGAGAACAAAGTCATTCCTCTATCTTGAAGGTATTTAAATGGGAATGTTGGTTCTATAAGATATTTTCATGGGTAATAATAGATAATGTATAAAAACTTTGAATTTTAGAAGACATTGGTTTAGGAAATGCTTATTTTATTGACTGATTAGAAGTTGGTTGTCAACTACTATGAAATAGTTCTGAATAATTTTGCCACCTGGTAAATGTTTCATCTTGGGTATTTCCCCAACAGTGACTATGGCTACGAGAGACATAGTAGTGGACAATGCCTACCAGCATTTTGGTTCAACCCGTCCTCACTGTCAAAAGACTGCAGCTTGGGACAGAGTTACCTCAACAGCACTGGGTGAGTTTCTGTGATAGTAGGCTTCAGGGGCCAACCTTAGATGATGATGAGTAAGGGTCACACTGACACAGTTCCTTTTGGTCTTACATGGGACTTGTTTTCCCTCAAAACAATGCATTTTTGATAGAATGTCATTTATTGTCACTATATTGATGCCATTAAACATTTATCACATGCATGTGTGTGTGTGTGTGTGTGTGTGTATGCATGTGTGTGTGTGGTTATATGTGTGTGAGAGAGACAGAGACAAAGACAGAGGGGTATATGTGTATGTGCAGGTAACAGGGGTAAATGCTTTTGGAGATCAAGGGTTTAATTCAGGTGTCTTCCTCAATTACTTCTCAGTGAAATATTTTGAGACAGGATCTCCCACTGAATATAGAATTCAACAGTTCACTGATATTGGTTGGCCAATGAGCTTTAGGGTTTTTATCTGCCTTGAGGATTTGTAGCGCCACTCTGCCTAGCTTCCACATATGTCCCAGGAATCTGAAGTCTGGTACTCCCTCATGGTTGCATAGTACGCTATCTCTCCAGCACAGGCATTTAGACTTTTTGGCTCATATATTTAATTTCAGAAATATATACGAATATATTTTATATACTTAAAAGTCCAATCTAGCTCATCTCTCCAGTAGTGAACCCATTTGTCACACAACTGGGATCTCTATGTTGTGTAGGTTTCCAAACACTTTCTTATTTTTGCATTTTTCCAACAATTAATTGCTTCAAGAAAAATACATAAAATCGACTTGGAAGGTTATTGTTATATGATTTGCTACTAGCTGTGTTCTTCTTTAATTTGCCGTTTTCACTCAAAAATCTACCTTTTGCACATTTACAGGTCGTGATACATCAGGCTGCTTCCATCCTTTTTATATTCCATTCTTTTAAATAATATAGGATTATTTAATTATCCTTTTTTCATGGATATTTGGGTTATTCTAGGATGCTTAATACCACTATAAACAATGCTACAATTAACATTCTCTTTGTTGTTAAAAAACACTCCTAGATAGTTAGGGTTTCCTTTGTTAATTAGAAGTGTTTCTTCTTTTAGCTTATAGAGCAAATTACATTCCTCCAACTGGTTTCTTCTTAGGTTCATGGATCAGGAATTGCCAATTGTTTTCTCTTACAAAGATGAAAACAGCAGTTTCTGCTCACATACTGCTAGGCTGTCCTGACGACTAAAGAGTCATCTTAAGAGATTCCTGTCCTCTTGAAAATCCAGTGGATTCTGCGAAGGGAAACTTAAAGGGAAGAGAATGTCGGAAAGGTCAGGTCAGATTCAGTGAACAGTAAGACTGACCCTGTTGGCAAGAACCACAAGTGTCTGGAGAACAAAGTCACACTGTGGTTTAGAAGCCTTTAGAATTAGGTAACCAAGTTGCAAGTAACTACAATGCTGCCTTTAACCTTGTCTATGCGTTGCCAGGGTGGAGGCTGTATCAGCAGGATGAAAGGCAAAGGGTCCAGGACCATAGGAGTAGCCCAAGAAGTGTGCTTGCTTCCTAGACACCCCATTGCCTCACCCTTTGTTGGGTTCCAGAGTATGTTGTGGACATGCTGGCAGAAGGTGACCTGAGTGAGATCTTCTAGCTAAAAGTTAATCATGGAAAAGGTTAATGAACTAGCCACAGAGCCCAATGCCTCTGAGAGTCTATCCAGGAGCATGCAGCAAAAAGTCTGGGTTCCTTTATTTATTGATTGACTGACTTGTAAACGGTTCAGACTTAGCATATTTCCTTGGTATATAGCAGTGTTACTAGGTCCACTCACTTCACCAGCATAGAAAATTTCAGAATAGTAGGCTATTATTATGCCCAATTAAAATATTATTTTTAGGAGATGTTAACATTTTTCAAACAACCTGACTATACAGAGGTGAAGGGCCTCACAATTTTTCTGCAGTTGATGGCCAGGATTTAGAGGAGACTGATATAATAAGAAGTAAAGGACTGAAAACAGCACCTCGGTGTCCACCATCTTTGTTTGGTTCACTGATGTCAGGGTTTCTGACGTCCATACAGGGAGGCACCTGTCAGTATCCTTCTCATTTTGGCCTCACAACTCTTAAATATCACAGCCAGAATCCAAGCAAAGAGGAAGAACCAGGATTTCTACCCGAGATGAACCTGAGAGTGAAATGTAGTTGAAGAACTTTCACTTAGTTCAAAAGTGAGGTGTCCTGCTATTTGCTGTCAGTTTTGATCATGTGTTTGTTCCTTTGTGCCTCAGTTTCTTACCTATGGAAATTTCCTATTTGCATTTAGCTTGTGATTAAATGTGGCATTGAATTAAGAACCTGTAGCCTAAGCCCCAAGAGATAGTCATAACTTTGCAAGATACAGATCACACTCTGCACTAGGGGATTAAAAAAGGAAGAAAAAGTATTTTATTTATTGTGAATGCTTAGTCAAGACATACATGACCTTTAATGGCCCCTGCACTGTTGGTATCAGTGACATATTTAATCTACTTCCCAGTTTCTCATCTATAAACTTTCAGAAATAGTAATCAACAAAGGCTCATAAAGTCACCTGATTAAGAAGTGATGTGCTACCTACTGTCATAAAGTCACATGATTAGGACAAGATATACCACTCACTGGAAACCAGAAGCTGCGTTTATCCCTCTACCCTGTCCAGCCGTTAACTAGCTTACCTGATTATTGAACAAGTTCCTTTGTCTCAAATAAAATGAAACCCACACTCATATCTACTTTTTATTATATGAGGACAAGCAGGTAGTCCTAAGGCTTCCTCTGCTCACCACTCCCAACACAAACTTTATATATCTCAAGTTCCGAATGCACAAGCTTATTTGGTTATACTTATATTTATGTTTTAACTGCTCGGAACCAGGGAGCGAATTGCAAATTTAAGTTGCTAAATTAACCAGGACATTGCTCATTTCATATTACGGTGGAGACATGGGGTCAGTTTATTCTATGAAAACAGGGCAGCTTTCTTAAGGGACAGATTTCTTCTTGCTATTAAATTGGAGATATTTCTAGGTGTGTTCAAAAGAATGTGTGTTGAAATCTCTGTCTGAGGGAGTTCCTTTACAGGAGCCATTAATCCCTCATGGAGTAATATTCAAGCACTGTTGTTCATGGTTAGTTGCTTAATATTTAATAGGGCTGTTTACTCAAGATGCTCACTTAAAATAGCGTAAGCGAAGTATCTATATAAAAATATTTAGTGGGCCCATCCATAAGGCGTCACATATACATTTAAGTAAAGAAATAACTTCCATATTATTACCATATACTGTGATGTTTTTAAAATATGGTGTTTATAAATATAATCCTCTCTCTACTAGCCGCAGAGACACAGACCTTGAGAAATCTATTCTTCCCATGTAATGTCTATTCCAAGTCTCACTGTGGGGGAATTTGAGTTCTTCTTACCTCTATTCCAGATGACCCGTGGGGATCCTGATGTTCTCTCAGATCCATACTCTGTGAGATTTGCCAGTGTGCATCAAGGAGAATAATTAGCCTTAAAATTGCTGCATGTGATGAAAGTCCACAGAAAGGAAATCACTTGCATTATTTACAGAGTGATCACTGCAGGAGCTCGTGTAGCTGTTTTTGAGCCAAGGCTCCTGTAGTCTCACAGTGGATACAAAATAATTGTTACCTGCTATGAAGTTGTCTCTCGGATGAGGTGTTCCATTTTTTTTTCAGGGACTGGCATGGCAGTTGGGGAATGATAAGACGCATTTGACTGTTATGGAGGCCCACTCCTTCACATTTTCCCCATCCACATCAATAACACACACATCTGAGTTTAGAGATTCCTGCACAGGGCTGTGACACTCTGGCCTTGCTAGTTCTTCATTGTGTGACCCTGGATAACTTTGTAATCCCTCTCTCTCTCTCTCTCTCTCTCTCTCTCTCTCTCTCTCTCTCTCTCTCTCTCTCTCCTTTCCATGTTATCAAAAGCATTGATACAGTAGTAGCTGGTTAAGGATGCCTTCATCACTGCCATTTCACTAACTGGTTGAGATAATTCAGAAGTCAAATTTCTGTTTATGCTCAAGGGGAAGGAAAGCATTATGAGATTTAGTTGTACAAATTGACTCAGCTGGTGGATTCGGGAGCCCCACTCAAGACTGTTTCCAGCAAGCCATTTAGTTAAGTGTGACCATATGTACTATTTCATCAAATCCATCTTCCAATAAAGCTGTGTGCGTTTACTATTCAAATTGAGTTGTGCTTCTCTCCTGGTTAGTACAAGTAAAATTAACTCAATCCACCTCAACGCGTATGGCAAATATCAAGCCCTTAATTTCTATCTGAATACTTGGTTTGAGGGAAAAGCCCTAGGAATCATTGTATTGAGAAAACAAACAAGCAAACAATGATCTGAGAAACGTGCTCCGTCAGCCAGGGAGGTCCGATCTTTCTGAATAGAGATGCTGCGGCTGTTCTGTCTGATCACTGTTAACTATGTGCACATGTTCATTACTGGTAAAACCTTGAGACATTCCATCCCCTTAAAGCACAAATGGCCTTTTCTTTGGTTGCATATGCCTACTGACAATAGCTGCCAAGGTCTGCCTCCCTGAGAGCCAAGCACATACGGCACTTACAGAACAAGAGAGTCCAGGCTCCTCCCTGAGTGCCCCCAGCAGCGTCTCTGGATATGGGAGCTAAAATTGTAATTTCAGCCATGATGATTAAGGGATGCTACTGTAGCTGCAGTTCTCTGGTGCCAATGATGTGTAATTACATAGATCCTTCCACTTACAGACATGAACATATATACATTGCTATTTTCCTCCTACATACCCTCCTAAGGTCTGGGAACACCTCAAGCCTTCGTCATACACATTATCAGCTCTAGCCTCCATTCTCTTCGCTGTCCCTAACTCTGGCTCTTTTCCCTGCTTCAGTAAGTGTAGAGTCACCCTAACAAAGCAGGGTTTGCCTCGCAAGCAAAGGCACAAAGGACAATGCAACCATTGGAACTGTTTACTTTTCTCATTGTGTGTGGCATTATAGTATATCATAGTCCAGGGACAGCATAGCCCACCTGGGAGAAAAGAAGAGCTAGAACTATAGTCTTACCTTGGTCCTTCCATGAGATAAATACTGGGAAAAAAAGAAGCTCCCAGGAGAGCATGACATGGGAGTTTAAAGGATGGGTCATGTTGTGACAGGAGGACAAAGCATCCTGCTCAGAGTGAACGGCACAGGGAAAGGAGTCATACAGCTCACCCACTGCTGAGCACGAGAAGCAATCTGCACAGCACAAGGAGCTAGAGCTCGAAAACCAGAGAGGTCGGGCTATGGACCTTTACTCTAAACCTCAACTTCATTTGTTTATTATTTATTTATTTGTAATACCTTAAATAGAATTGTTGAGTGGTTTCTGAAATTATGGATATGATTGGATTTTGATCTTAAGATGGACTAAACAAGAAAGGCTTCCATTTTAAAAATAATAACTAATATTTAAAATATAACCTTTTAATTTTATATTTTAAATACTAAACCAGTATTGCTACAACTTTCTCTCTCTCTTTCTCTCTCTCTCTCTTCCCCCCACTCTCTCCTGCACACGCGCACTTTCTCGCTCCGTGTGTGTGTGTGTGTGTGTGTGTGTGTGTGTGTGTGTGTATCTGTGTGTGTTACATGTGCATTAGTATCCAGGTACATCTACTCATGCAAATACATGTGGAAAACAGAACAAGACATTGGGCATCTTCCCATCTTCCTTTTATTCCTGTTTCCTCTATTGCATTGACACAGGGTCAACAGTGAGCTGGAATCACGTCATTACAACTAGTCCAGCTACAAGGAGCTCTCAGATCCAGCAGTCTGTGAGCCCCAGTCAGTGGGGTAGCAAATTGAGTAGGAAGAACTCCATGCCTGTCTTTTACATGGGTGTTCTAAGTCCTCATGCTGGTAGGAAATACTCTTACGCACTGAGCAATCTTCCCTGCCTGTGCTAAGACTTTTAAAAGTATGACTTCTTATTTATTTAATCCTTTCAGAACTTTGCCAAAATATTATGTAATTGTCCCTATGTCAAAGGAACAGTAAAAGATGTAAAAGGCAAAGACGGTAAAGATCTAGAGAGCTCAAGTAAATTTCCATGTTTCTGTCCTTGAGAGCTTTAATTTAAACTCAACAATTTGGTTTTAAAACACTAGTTTTAACCTTGGCACAATAAAAATCAACAGTAAAGGTTAGAATGAAAACAAGCAGACCTCTCAAGTTCTCAGATTAGAACTTCATAGGGCCAGGCTATGGATACTCATGAACTATAAAATTTTCCCCAAATAATTTGAAGATACACAGAAATGGGATTCATAGGGAAAACTGTTCTCATGGATAATAAGCCAAAGTCACAACTGATGAAAATATAGAAATAAGCTAAGTGCTAATCAATAGATGAGTTAATTAACAAAATGTGGGCTACATAGAAACTATCAATTCTCTCAGGAGAGTGAAAGCCTATCCTTTAAAATAGGATGGAGCTAGAGTACTTTATGGCAAGTCCAGTAATTCAGGCACAGAAACAACACTGTATTATCTCCTCCACATGTGGTCTTGTAAAAGC
The DNA here is from genome assembly GCF_021556685.1 of Rattus norvegicus. Lineage (NCBI taxonomy): Eukaryota > Metazoa > Chordata > Mammalia > Rodentia > Muridae > Rattus > Rattus norvegicus. Next base: position 262,501,203 of record NC_141534.1, on the reverse strand, counting down.
TCGATCTCCTAACAACTGAGGGCAGCACGTGTTTACCAGAGGCTGGCAGAACAGGAGATGGATGGGTAGCTAAGCAGCAAATGTCAATCATAATCTGGCAAAACAAGTTATAGTGATCCAATGTACTGCATGCTGGCCATAGTTAGTGATAGCATTCTCGAAAATTTGTATTAATTTTGTTCGTTAACAATTCTGTACATGTGTATATTTTACTGACTCCCTCTTTCACCCTCTCTTCTCTCTTCCATTGCTACCAACCCTCCCTCACTATCTCGAACAGTCCCTTTCTCCAACTCATGGGTTTTGTCTTTTTGTATTTGTGATCGGTCTAGTTTAACTAGCATCATCTGTCCTATGGACCACAAAGTTGGAGCTGTTCTTTAGAGCCTATTGGACCATCAGGACTCTTTCCTCAACTCTCTCAGAAGGTGTTAGTTCATCAGTGAGGGATAGGGCTGTTAGTGTCCTGAGTGTTACAGAGCCTAAGTCTGCACACCTCTGCACTAGCATGAATTAGTGATGCAGTGGATGGTGCAGTGGCATGAATTAGTGATGCGGCAGAAGGATTTTGATGGTGATAGCATTTTGCAGTCCTCCTATCGTGTAGATCTTAATTCATTCCCTCTTCTGCAGTGCTCTCTCCGAGCCAGGGAGGTTCCGAATGTTTGTTTAGGGCCAATCACTCAACTGCCACTTATTCTTAACTCCTTATGCAGGCAGGAGTATGTCTTTTCAGTCACTTCCATTCAATGGGTGAAAAGACTGCCCTGAATGAAGGCAAAAGTAGCATTTTTGTGATGGATAGAAACACTGAAAAGAAGATCTTCAGCTTTAATATTCTTACCACAAAAGATGAGATGTGCCAGTGAAATTACCTTGATTATCTTTCTACCATATCTACACAGATCAGAGCATAAGATTATTTTAAAAGTACACGGTTTTCTATAAGTTAAAAGTAAATTTTGAAAATGAAGACGCACCACACAGAGATCTTCCAACATCAGGCAGTAATGCCGTCTTACAAAAGAGTAAACGGCCGTAAACTTTGTGTCCCAAAGCACCCCAAAACTCTCAGAGGACAAATATTAAATCAGATAATAACAGAATATGCTGGCTTTTAATGTTTTTTTTTCTAGTTTTCATTTCAAAAAGAAAACATGTGGTCTTCATTTTATTTTTAAGATTGCCAGGCAGCCTAGAAAGCAAAATCAAAGGAAGTATGGGTAAAAAGAAGGTTAGGGAGGCCTCAAAATGGGACCGAGGAGAACACTGAACCTGGGGCTGCTGGAGTACTAAGGCCCTGTCTACTGACAAGCCACAGGCCATATCAAAGGCACATTTACAGTATGTTTCCTTTTCAGTAATTGTGAAAAGACTCCCTTGCTATTACAAAGCACTTTTCTTTGTGGCAGACTGAAGAATGCCTTACCAACCGAATGCATCTGTAATATCCAGACCTCAGGTCCAACATAATCATAAGTTGCCTTGTTATTATGGAGGTAGCAGCCCCATTTAATAACATATTAAATGCATTATTCATTTATGTAACTCAGACCCAGGGACAGCTGCTGAGATGAAAATAGAAACGTTCTTTGATGCAAAAAGCAGGTGTGTGCTTACTTGAGTAAATTAACTCTGCATTTCTGCACAATTTTCTTCTAAATTTCAGAGACAGGTCCGGTAGGGCTAATGCGATGCCATTTTCATCCAAGAAATAAAATGGTTTCAGAATGGATTTTAATGAGTGCTCTTTAAAAAAAAATCGCCAACAGGCTTCTCTGTGGCAGATTCCCAGGGGGAAGGATTCGTGCTTTGGATTTAAGCAGAGTCCTGTGGCTATGGGATTTGGAAAAGCCTGAAGCAATGATTGGCTAGAACTGTGGCAAACAAAAGGAGGGCTCTGTCTGATGATGCCAGTGGTGATGGAGAGCCCAGGCTTCTTTCCAGGCTTGCCAAGACCAGGTGTGCTTAGATGCTAAGCAATTCAAAGGCCTGACCACCTCCCATTGACACTGAGCTTTGCTGCTGAAACACCTAGGCTGCTATGATTCAGTTAAACTCACTGGGATGCATAATTATCACAGAAGGCCTTGCCCATCAGTTTCTTCCTATCTTTGCTGGTAGAATGCTACTGGTTTCCAATGCCTGCACTCAACTTTCCTTCCTTCTTTCTTTCCTTCTTTCCTCCCTTCCTCCCTCCCTCCCTTCTTTCTTTCTTTTCCCACATGTCCTCCCTTACCTCTCCTCCCTACCATCTCTCTGTGAAGCCAGCCTATTCTCATAAACACCTAAAATGGACTGGCATTGAAAATCCTTAGACACAACAATGAGGCACTCCAGTGAATGTTCAGAACTCTTAGTGCTAATGCAAGGGTTTGGAGATCCCCCGATGGTTCAGATGCTTTAAGCCTTTAGCTTTTGGATTATTAAGAGAGGAAACAACCTGGAGGATAGAATCAGCCCATCTTTATTGGTTGACAAGTTGTCTGAGCCACTGGTGAAAACTCTGTAGGCATTTCAGCATTTAAGCTGACACAGTCAGAGTCACCCCCTGGTGCCTAGCCTTGCATATTTCTGGGACACAAGGAGACTGTTGAAGAGTTTACATTACAAAGTCACAGACAGGAAGAACACCGTGCAAGGGATTCCTGGCATGTAAGCTTAATACTTAAGAGGTCAGAAAAAGACCAATCTCACGCCATTTAAAGAGACCCAAATATAGTAGAATGGAAAGTATATGCCAATATGATCAGTAATTCAGGCCTGTGTGATATCGAGAATATTAGTTTACTAGCTAAATCCCTCTGTCTCTGTCACCATTTTGCAAATGATGGCAGTTACTTCCTCACTGAGGACATGTTGACAATAAATGAAGGAAATCATGTAGAGTCTGCATCTTAACAAGGGCACAGGAAGAACCCAGATGCCCTTCAACAGAGGAATGGATACAGAAAATGTGGTACATCTACACAATGGAATATTACTCAGCTATCAAAAACAATGACTTTATGAAATTCGTAGGCAAATGGTTGGAACTGGAAAATATCATCCTGAGTGAGGTAACCCAATCACAGAAAAACACAAATGGTATGCACTCATCGATAAGTGGCTATTAGCCCAAATGCTTGAATTAACCTAGATGCCTAGAACAAATGAAACTCAAGACGGCTGGTCAAAATGTGAATGCTTCACTCCTTCTTTAAAAGGGGAACAAGAATACCCTTGGCAGGGAATAGAGAGGCAAAGATTAAAACAGAGACTGAAGGAACACCCATTCAGAGCCTGCCCCACATGTGGCCCATACATATACAGCCACCCAATTAGACAAGATGGATGAAGCAAAGAAGTGCAGGCCAACAGGAGCCGAATGTAGATCGCTCCTGAGAGACACAGCCAGAATACAGCAAACACAGAGGCGAATGCCAGCAGCAAACCACTGAACTGAGAATAGGACCCCGTTGAAGGAATCAGAGAAAGAACTGGAAGAGCTTGAAGGGCCTCAAGACCCCATATGTACAACAATGCCAAGCAACCAGAGCTTCCAGGGACTAAGCCACTACCTAAAGACTATACATGGACTGACCCTGGACTCTGACCTCATAGGTAGCAATGAATATCCTAGTAAGAGCACCAGTGGAAGGGGAAGCCCTGGGTTCTACTAAGACTGAACCCCCAGTGAACTAGATTGTTGGGGGGAGGGCGGCAATGGGGGGAGGATGGGGAGGGGAACACCCATAAGGAAGGGGAGGGGGAGGGGGATGTTTGCCCCGAAACCAGGAAAGGGAATAACACTCGAAATTTATATAAGAAATACTCAAGTTAATAAAAAACAAAAACAAAAAACAAAGGCACAGGAATTGTTCTGTAAATGGGATTTTTCTTCTATCTTCCCATTCTAGTCAAGAAGTTGTTTTGCACACACACACACACACACACACACACACACACACACACACACACACACACACACACACACATACACACAGAAGGTAAGAGGTACGCTTTGCCGTAGAGGGTGGGTAGGCTCTAGGCAGCAGGCAGAACAGGAGGAAACCAGTAGCTCCTTGCTAAGGGCTTAGCAGTGGAGATGTAGCTGGAGCCAGAGGAGCTGGTTCAGGAGAAAGAGTTCAGAGAGGCAGAAAGGAGGCAGAAAGCATGTAGAGAGCGCCGCTGGTAGCTTAGAGACTTCCCACATATCCCGGGGCTGTTGGGATGGCGTACAGGTTGTTATAGTTTTAAACAAAATAGTTGGTAACAGCTCATCAGCACTTACCAGTTTCAAGTGATCTCTGTGAGTCAAGTCATTTAATCCCGTGCGTACACTGCAAGGTGAGTTCAGTGTGAACGATGCACTTAGTTCTAATCCATAGTGTCTGAAGTTCTTTTCTTTTTAAGCTTCATTCTTCTCTCAGACATTATGTCCTGGCTGCAGCTGAACATCTCACTTGGTCCTCAGCTTTACATAGCTAATCTACTAGATCGCTATCGATGGATTAGTGCCAGCAGGTCAAGTCCAGTTCACTATCAGTGTTATAGTGAATGGATTTTAACACGGGACTAAATTGGCTATTTTTTACATGTTGTCTATGCCAATCTCAGTTTACTCATTCTTTAATCACATAATTCTTTTACATATTGTGCGTGCTGGGCGTAAGGTTTGCTGTCTAGCCTCTGTTCTAGGACAGTGAGGAGATGGGTACAATTGTTTCTAACTTGAAAATGCACACAATAATCTATGCTTTCCCTGAATTGCAAATAGCCTTATTATATAGAAGTTTATCATTACCTTCCCTTATTCATACCTTTACCCTCCACAGTTTTTGTTATCCATGCTTAACCGCAGTCTATAAAAAATCCCAGGGATAAATGGTTCATACGTCATAAACTGGGTTACATGCTAAGATGAGCTCTTGCATGACTCTGCATACCTATGCATGCCTCTCCACACCTGAATCGTTCCCATGACTTCCTCTCATCATACAGACATCACATTCTCTTACATCACCAATAGTGTGAATGCAATATTTTGAGAGAAAATCCATGTTCACATGAATTTTATCCCAGTCCTTATTGTAGGTGTTTACATTACCACAAAATTTTATTTTAGCAGCCTATTGTGCTTGATTTGTAAATTGATCTTCATTTCTAGTAAAACTTATATTAGCTCCAGAGTACTATCTGCAACCATAGAGGTCCCACTGAGTGTCCCAGAATCTGGGCACTGCAAAGGGGAAAGAGAGGACAATCATGGTGCTTTTTTGTAATACAAAATTATTTGTTCTTTGTGTTATTGTCTAAATTATCTATTTATGTATATGCAACTGATTATTAATGCAGTGTTACAGAGACTGTGTCTTTTACCTCTGTGCATATCTCACTGCTCACAGTGAAGAAATGATTCATCTGCTGAGTTGATGATCAAAGAAGTTTATGGCAGGTTTGAGAGAGCTCAGTGGTTAAGAGCACTTGCTGCTCTTAAGGATGGCTCTGGTTTGGTTCCCAGCACCCACATTAAGTGGCTCATAACCCACAGTGACTACAGTTCCAGGAGATCCACTCCCCTTTTCTGGACTCCGCAGCCACTTGTATACCAGTAGTGCACATACATACACTCAAAATAAAAATCTGCTTTTAAAAAGGCCATAAAATGCTACTTATAGATAGTGTTTCTTGGTTTGTTTGTAATGATGTTGGATGTTGTGTCTATTATTTTCTTTGTTTCTGTAGCAAAGTATACAATAGGAACAACTTAAGGTTGGAGAGTATTGTTTTAGCTCACAGTTTGAGAAATACATTCCACCATGTCAGGAGATAAACAGCAACGGGAGCTTGCAATAGAGCTGTTCCACATCTTGATCATGAACCAAAGAGCTACCTCATCTTTAGGCCTCAACCTGAGTGGGAGTTTGCAAGCTAGCCCCACTTCCAAAAAACGTTTCACCACCTCCCAGAGCAGGACTACCAGCAGGGCTACCATGTGTTTCTACAAACATCCCTGTGGAGGACATTCTACCCTCACCCAGCAACAGGCATTGTATACGAATCATCCCAAAGCATTGATAGCAAGATGAAAGGTCAGCAGTTTGGAGGTCACCAACCTTCATTCTAGGTTGTGGCCTTGTTTGAAATTTCAGCAGGAATCTTCATTACATGAGCCCATGTCTAACTTGTAATCTTCTGCTTTAGGTACAGGAAGGTGGTCTCCAATAACTGCACGGACGGAGTGAGGGAACAGTACACCGCCAAACCACAGAAGTGTCCAGGGAAGGCCCCTCGTGGGCTACGGATTGTCACTGCAGATGGGAAACTGACAGCAGAACAGGGGCACAATGTCACTCTCATGGTGCAGTTGGAAGAGGTAAGGCATGGCTCCTGTCCACCCTCGGCTCTGTAGGACAAGTGATCTTCCTAGTGGATCACGGCTTTGTTTGCGAAGCCTTGTTCACATTCTTCGCATTGAGCTGCAAGTGTCTCCCACTCTCAGCCTCAGCTCCACTGTGTCATCTCACTTTTCTTGACAGGTTCAGTTTCCTGGAAGTTGGCTTTCATCCCCTTACATCAGTGACTGTGCTCGGATTTAACTCTGCTTTATTGGCATTGTTAGGAGAACACATTCTCAAAATGTGTGAATGTTCCCCTCCTCCCCCCCAGTAATTTAACACAGATAGAGATTCAACCAAATGAAAGGGGGATGGGCTTTCACCTCTCAGCCTAACATCATGGCTTTTCTTTCCCAAGGCAACAGGCTGGTTAACTTTACTGATCGAATATAGCACTAAGTTATAAATTAGTATAACATCTTTGACAGCTGGGACTTTGTATCTTGGTAACGCTCTGAGGACATCATTATGAGCTCTGATTACTCTTTGACAAATTATGTGTGTCTGAAATTTCTGACTCTGTAGGTGGAGAATAAAAGAAAAATATATATTCTGTGTACTTAGGACTCTACAAAGGCAAACTTGTCATGTTGGAACTAGATGCTTTCTAAGAATAAGCACATTAAATAAATTACCCCAGACATTAAATCAAGCCATAATCATGTCTTCTGCTGAAACACAGCCGGCATTCGCCTTGAGGAAGATAAGGAAATTCTCAGCATAACTAATGACATCAGCATTAAAGCATACAAGGTTGACTTCCAGCTACTTCTTCTGATAGTCAGTGGCCCTGGAACTTTCCTGTGCATTAATTGTCTGACACATACCTTGCCATGTATGCACATACTCAATCTGTAGATATGGTGGACAGAACCATTCTCATTTATAAGAAATTACAGTTACACACAATGTTGTGAGTAAAGCCAGCAAACAAAAGCAAGACAAGTAGTAAGAGTTGGGAAGAAGAATTCACAGGCTGGTGACTGACGGGAAAGATGAAGGAGTGAGGACTGTTCAGTGACAAGTGTGAAGTTTTGGTTTCTTTGAAAAATGTAGAAATATTATAAGAATATGTTCTGTGGGATATGGAGCTGCCTCAGATCATCCACTATAGCTGACTACGATTTGCCTCATTATCTACCAGGGTCATGATTTTGCCAACTATAGATAGTTTCTGGAATTGTGTGCTGTTTGGGGTTCTGGGAACTTTTCAGAGAGTATATAAATGCTTGGGCCCAGTGAGGTGGCCTGGGTTGTTGGTTGATTGCTGTTACTTGTCGTTGGTTGTAATTTAAGTACTCACACATAAAGAGAAAACAAGAAGAAGAATTCAATATACTGATGGCGAAGACCAAGCTTCCACATGAACTCAATGCCCGTAATCAGCAGGAAGTAGGTGAACCATAATGTTGCCCCCCTTTCCCCTCTATTCTTCTGTCTCTGCTATCTAGTGTTATGGGGTTGAAGGGGTAGAAATAGGTCTGGGTCAGCCCCAACTGTTCTTTCTTGGTTCTTTCTTGAGGTAAGTCGAGGGGGAAGAGCGTTGGTGGGAACAAGACTTGGTCTTGTGAAATATTTAGGGTTGCGTTTTCTTTTTTTTTTTTTTTATAATTGTCTATTTTTCATCTTTATTTTTAATAGGAATATTAAAATTAAATAGTCCTATGGAAAAAACAAAATGGTTAAAGAACATGAAAAATACCCAGCCTTACAAGTAATGAACATTCAAATTATAGCAAAACATTAGGGTTGCGTTTTCTATAGTAAAATGTTTACCTGTCTTAAGTCTAACTAACTTTACAATGAAAGCTGACCTGTCAGTTACTGCAGCCTCTGGAGCTCAGTACCTCAAACTAAAACAGGAGGGGTGAATCCTCCAGACGCCTCTCTGGCTAATCTGGTTAACTCTTTATGAACCAGAGAAGAAGTAAATGAAGAGAATTAAAATGCTTTATGCAGTCAAGTATGCACAGAGACAATATACATCCAAACATTCATACACCTGGGGGGGGGGTCTGACCATCTGTCACAATCAACCCCACCAGCATTCATGCATGCTTACACATATACACATATCCTTACACACAAAAAATAGACAGACATATATGCATTTGAATGGATGGATGGATGGATGGATGGATGGATGGGGCAAAGTTCCCCAAGCCAAACCATTCAACCAACAACTTTATTTCTGTCCTCTGGTCTTTTTATACCTTATTACAGAAAAAAGTTCTTTAGAAAATTACCTCAGAGATAAAATGTTATATAGAATGGGAGTTACAGAAGGATGTTGATATTAAGTGCAAAGCAGTGTTTTGTGGTAATATACTCATTCGAAGTTCAAAGGAACAGGTTTTGCATGGCCTTGCCTTATCATAGTATGCATGTATGATCTTACCCTTGGAATGTTGTGCCTCATTAGAGAGCCCCCAAAAGACCAACCAGGAGCCCACTATGATGCAATTGAACTGGGGTCTCTTCTTACTCACCACTGACCCTGACAACCTGATGTGGCAGGACAGGTTGGTGAGGTAGCCCTCAGCTCTCGGAAGGACAAGGTTTTATAGGAAATGGTAAGCAGGCGAGGGGGTTTCTAGCCTAACACACATCTGATCGAGTGGCCATTACATAATTTTGTTGCCCTTTAACATAATTGGCGGGTGCTAGGACCCAAACATAAATGTAACTTCAGTTTTCCTCTGCATTGGTGGATGTTAGGAAGTGAAGTGCAGGGGGCATGCTTGTTGAGAGAGTGATTTGGAAACTGGTCTCCTTTAGGGAGTAACTTTGGAAAGTGGTGTTAGGTGCTGGCTTGTGGGTTATCTCGAGTTCAACCTTAGGTTGAGTTCTCTATGATGGATCCTAAACCCAGAATCTGGTCTCTCAGGACCTAAATAACATAAAATTATCTATTACTCTTTTTAGTGTAATTATGAAAGCTCATTGCATTTCTTATTATGCAGCCTTTACTTACTATTCTGAGGAAAGGACATATTCTATTCTTGACATTGACTTTATTACATCTTTCTAGCAACTAAGGCCATCTCTAAAAACTTTCTTTGTAAAATTAATGGAATCAAATCAGGAATTCTATAGAGTCATTTTCTATTTGTCTATATAGTATCATTACAAGATAGTGCATCTTTGTAGGTCTGAGGAAATCTGTTCAAAAGGGTGGGTCAATACCTAGTGATTATTATGCATTTAATAATAACAGGGAAAACATATTAGTAGTAGGAATCATTCCAATTTTTGTCTTCTTGGCCTTTCCTAGAGAAGCCAATCTTTCATAGATTAGTAATCTATGACAGAACCATCTCAGGAAAATCACCCACTAGTCTTTTGCCTCTCTTAGATGGCAGAAAAGTGGGTTGAGAAGGGCAGAAGAGAAAAACCACAAAGTGGACAAATGCTTACTCAAAACCATATTTTCTATTCTTATTATTTTGGAGTTTGTAATGACATTGCTTCTGCCTGCTTTCCTCCGTCCAACCTATCCATGTATTCCTCCCATATTCCCATTCAAATTATCCCCATGACCTGTTTCTTTAATTCTACATACCAGTAACATATAGATTGAGCGGACTCTACTCATCTATTTAGGAATAATGTATTTGGGAGTGTGTGTGTGTGTCTGTGTATGTGTGACATAATCATAAATATTTTAATTCTAAGTCTTTCCAAGTCAGTGCCTTTCATCAGACCCTGTCTTCTATGAACTAAAATTCTTAAGAATTCTTTATTGAAATTATGAAGTCACAAGTAAATATAGGCTAAGGAGTATTATTCCTGTCCAGTAAAGGATCTAGTATCTTCTGCTTCAAGCTCTGATTATGAGCTTGCAGCAAACCAAATGCACAGAGGGAATGAGACCGAGATATGGAGAGAGGGAGGAAAGAAAAGTGAAGGCAAGGAGAGAGGAGGGATTATGGAGAAGGGTAAAGGAGAATGGCTAGAAAGGCTGGAATTTTCCCATAATTTTATAGTTCTGATGCCACATTGTATTATATAGTGGGTCAAATTTTAGATCCCTTATCACAGGACTGGCTACAAGCATTGAGTAGATTGAAATAAAAATACCAGGCTAAGTCATAAAGAAATGATAAAGACAATGATGGAGAAAAATCACAAATCTGAACTTAAACATAATTTATCGTGGCACTGAAATTCACCAAATATTTATAAACAAGTTTAACAGCTTATTTTCTATAGTTCTATTCAGCGAACTGCAATGTATTTGAAAAGAAGTTCTTAGATAACCCCAATGAACCAAGGAATGTATCATGACTGTGGATGGAGATTCAGTATTCTGAGATGTCAATGTTGTGCACATTGACCTCCGGGCCAGGCCATCCTAATAAAAGTTTCCAATATATTTTGTGTTAATATTTAGACTGCTGTTATAAAATGCATGAAAATTTTAGAGCTAAACAACAAGAATGGAAAAAATAATCTGGAAGATGATTTGTAAGATTGGATGACTTAGAGTAAACGGATTGTTTGGCTAATAATGTACTTGCTACCAAGTCTGATGATATTGATTCAATTCTCAAACTCCACATGGGAGACTGAGAAAATCAACTTTGGAAAGTCGTCTTTTGGCCAGTAGCATATGTGTGTGTGTGTGTGTGTGTGTGTGTGTGTGTGTGTGTGTGTGTACAATTAAATATTAAATTAGGAATTAAATTTGGGTGTTATGGATAAAAAGATTTATTATTTGGATCTCCATACACAAACCAACTAAAGAAGAGAATAGATAAGAAACACAAGAACATATGTTTCTTTGTATATAAGTGTGAATGTGTGTATGCAATTTCAATAGATTAAATTATAATATCTACAATAAATTATGTAGGTATTATGCAACCATATAGAAATACATAATATACAAAATAATTCTAGTTATATTTGTCAGTATAATTTTAAAAAGTATACCTAACTTATGCAAAATATGAGGAAAAATATCTTCAAAAACTTGAGTCAAGGATCTTAAAAGAGCAAACAAAATTCACTAAGTGCAATGGAAAATGGAATTCCGTGAGTCTCCATTTCCAATTAAGATTTCTGTACTTCATAACCTTGTTTAGAAAATACAAATTCCCCAGTGAATATGCATTAACACATAATTGCAACAAAAGCCTTGTAACTGGAAAGATATAAATATACTACAAATCAATAAGGGAAGCATTGGCAGTTCAATTAAAATGCAAAAATGCTAATTCAGGCAGTTTTCAAAGATTGTAATCCAGTGGTCAATCTCTTATAAGGATTGTCATTATCGGGGCTGAAGAGATGGCTTGGTAGTGAAGAGTACACGGTGCTCTGGCAGAGGAAGCAGATTCCCTTCCTATCACCCACATGGCGGCTTACATACACCTATAACACCAGTTCCAGAGCATCTGTTTCCATCCTCTTGCCTCTGCAGGCACCAGGCATACATATGGTGCCCAGACATAAATGCACGGAAAACACTCATACCCAGAAAAGTAAAAGTAAATATAACATTTAAAATGTTTTAGAATCCAAGCACATCAATGAAAAGCAGCTTAAAACAGAAAACTATGATAACTGTGATAAAAGTTTCTACATACTATCAGACATGGGTACGTTAAAAGAATGACAGTCACGTAACCAGGTATCTCTGTGTGAAGGCAGGTCAGTTGGCAATGCCACTTTGGGGACATGATGGACAGTAAGTACCTCAGAGGGAATTTGGGCAATATGGAAACTTTCAACCACTTGATCTAAATTACTAAATACAAATGCCAATTCTATACAAATTAATTTGCATATTTAGTGATTTGTATATTTATAAGCGTTATTCTTCAAAATGCTTCTATACTTCAAAATGCAAGAAGTTCCTATAAAATACAATAGTCATGCTTGGGGTTATTAAAACAAATAAAACCTATCTTGGACGGGGCTGGGGATTTAGCTCAGTGGTAGAGCGCTTACCTAGGAAGCGCAAGGCCCTGGGTTCGGTCCCCAGCTCCGAAAAAAAGAACAAAAAAAAAAAAAAACCTATCTTGGAGTGTCTGAGTATTCATCTTCCGTACCAGTACTCAACCCTAAAATTATCTACATGTTAAATGTAGATTCTTCAGAGGCAGGGAAAAAAAACCATAATATCAGAAGAGCAGCCTCTTGAACTGTCAGGTAGTTAAGCGAGAATTAGACTGCTTTCCATTTATGAGAGCAAAATACAACCAAGATCAGGGAGTAGAACTTCCTGTCTGGGTCCATTCTGAGCTTTTCATCATGACAGAGAACGCAGTTCAGTTATAGGAGCCAGGTTTTCAGCTGCTGTACCCCCACCCTGTAACTAGAGCATCGTGCACCTCACACTGGGCTGCGGATGGGGAAACATTGGAAAATCTGTGTGTGAGATGTGTGAATTCCTGCCCTCTGGGGTTAAGATGGGAAAACAATGTCAAAGGAGTTCACGCCAGCTGAGTGCTCAGAGCAGCAGCAGCGGGGATGAAATCTGCTGCCTTCTGCTGTCACACACAGCTCCTTCACACTCGTGTCTTCCGGGGCAGAAGACACAGCAACGACTTCGCTCACATCAGCAGAGCCCCGAGACCCCACATGTGATGATAGGATTCTGTCCTAATTAATGACAGCCGCTGCTTTTCTGCTTCTCTGTTGACTCGGTGCCCATGCATGGGCGGTTCATGTGCTGAACAATGGAGAATAAATGAAAAGCCAGTGAGCGTTACATCTGTACAGAGATAACAAGTCAGATGCCAGAAGCATAGAAAGACCAACTCTTCTGGTTTGTAGGAGGTTTTCCATAGAGTATCTCAAGATGATCTAGTGCCAGCCTTACACAGCTAGGTGCATTGTCCTCAGAGGCACACAAAGGAATAGATTGTGTGTCCACTAAGTAGTCAAACAATAGTCACCTTCAAGCTTTGTCCTATCTGGACAATTTACTGCTTCCCTTAAGTACGAAGAACTAATTTTGATGCTGGAACTTCTTGTGTTTTCTAAGCTTGCTTTGATTTTCTCATCATTGGCTGAGGATAGGTAGCAACGGTGACTAGGATACAGAAGACCCGAGTTCCTGTGCAGAATCAGGCTGGCCTACCAGTTACTACATTCGAACTCAGCACACATATCAAAGATATCCTGCATTTTCTCAAAAACATTCATAGCTTATCGAAGATGTTCCTACAAGCCCAGTTATTATTTCTGCTCCTGGATATCCTCACTTTGTACAACTTCACCTTTATTACTGTGTATTGAATTCTAAGGGGCATTGTTAAATAAGATATAAAAACAATATCCAAGAAGTTAATGTTTATGGACAGTGTACTAATGAATAGTCTATATCAAACTATCGCTTAATTAAAAAAAATCTAAGTATATCCAGGCATGGTGGCACATGCCTTTAATATCAGTACTTGTAGACAGACAGGTGGATCTCTGTGGTTTTTAAGCCAGCCTGGTCTATATAGCGATTTATAGGCCAGCTAGTGATATATAGTAAGACTTTATCTTAAAACAAAACAAAATAAAATTATACACACACACACACACACACACACACACACACATATATATATATATATATATATATATATATATGAAACCATGGGCCCTACATCCTCCTCACCATTTCCTGAATTCCAATTTTTACTTGCCAGGTACTTTGAAAATATTTCCTGCCTCTTGTCCCACACCTAGTACCACATTTTGCAACTAGAGAGATATTTATGTCATGCCTCAGATGTTAGAAAAGGAGTACGACTTCCTGGTAGCAAAGAAACCCAGATGTCCCGGTTGGGTTCAGATACAGCATCAACTTTATACAAAAGCAAGTGAAGGATTCACTTCTTCATGTCGGTATCAAAATTACCCTTTGTAACCCAAAGCTTGTACTTTTGCCATATGTTCACTTGTTTTTTGCCTTTCTTGTTTTTCTTGTATGGCACTAGGTGGGGCTGAAGTCTGACATAATCTTCCTTTTACCTTAGCAACTTGTATAGGAGCTCCCTCTGTACAATCTCCATTTTCTATACAATCAACCAATCCACGGAACCGAAGGAACGGAATGTCTTCCTAGGGAGTTGAATATGCATTTAATTTGTTTTTCAATGAATATTTTACTAAGTGCCAATTTTTTATCAAGTACTTTCTATATATTATAGAACTTATTGTATGGATATATGATTTGAGTTAACTGGGAGCTCTATAAGTAGAAAGTACTAGAAAAAAAACCCACATAAATAAATCTAATCTGTTGCCTGAGAGTGTGATAACATTTGAAATCTCTCAGTAAGCCACGGATATCACTGAAGTAGAACTCGTGTGGCCATGAGATGCAGCTTCAGTGTCTATGCTCCAAATACCTCATACATCAATGGGAAGAAAACCAATATGCATGTGTGGATTTGTATCAGTTGCCTGAGGAGAGTAGAGATGAAGTCCAAACTTGAAAGGAAAAGCCTCTTAAACTTAAGTTGTATCCCGAGCGTCTGAGAGCCTTCATCTGAAAGCAAGATCCCTTCTTTTATCCTGAACCAGTGCATGCCCTAATTCCGACATGAGTATCACTGCAAACTCCAATGAAAACAGGGCAAAGAGAGTCTCTTTCTGACAGATGGAAATCCAAAGGCAGAGCATGCTCGTGCTGGTTTATAATCCTCTGTGGTACTGTGTGTACCCAAGCCACAGGGTTGGTAAGTTTGCTATAAGAATTGAAGCCTCTTCGTGAAAATAGTGGATGACACTGCCCTTAAAACCTAGGTAATGAACAATTTAGCAACACAGTCTTTCAACCAAAGTGTCCCACAACATCCCTACCTGGTGATACTCAACTTCACAACTGTAACTTCGTTATGGTTAATAAGAAATCCCACTGTCATACCTGTTGCCTTTAAAGTTACCTCACATAAGGAAGAAGCCTCGTTAGGAAGAACACAGTAGAGAGATGAGGATACTTTCACATGTCACTCACTACAGCAGAGTCAAGAATATTTCCCACAAGCCCATGTGTGCCTACACACTAGACACGATTTCATTAACAATCATTATTGTCATTAATAAGTGAAACTAATGTGCCATCGTTTCATTAAAAACAAAGGAGATCTTCAAGATCTTCAAACCAACCCAGGAGGAAAATGAAAGAATTCACGAGTTTGCTCTAAAACACTTCCAGCCACCTCTGAATATTATGAAGAAGCCAGTCAAAGGTATTTTGCACTGAAATCCAAGCATGCAATGGGAGGTGTCACGTCTGTAGTCCTATTCAAGATGGATGTCCTCTGGACCACTAATGAACATCTAATGAGCCCAAAGACTTATGCCACCATCACTCAGGTCTGCAAAGAAATCCGGTGCAAGCACTGGCAGGCACGTGGCGACCAGGAAGGACCTAATCAGTCTTAGGAACTCAACAGCACTAATTTAGAAGGCATTTATTTAAGAGTGCTGCTAGCCAGAAGTGCTGTCTGTGTGCCACAGGAGTTAATTAAATCTGTTTTAAACAGCTGTAAGAATAAGGAGAGACAATTCTCTGCATATTTTAAAGCTTTAAAATTAAGTCTGAGGCAAAAGACTAAAATTAAAAGTTTGATCTCTATCCCATTGTTTCAGTACTTCAATTTATGTACCAAGACAAGAACTCAATAAGCAAAATTCTGGGTTATAGTTTCCATGAGATTTAACTCTAAACTATGAGCAGCGGACTATGTCTTCATTATACACATTCCTTCCAGCCATCATGCTGGCTACTTTAAGAGTTATAGAATCATAAATGTCCCCCAGATGTAATAACACACACCAAACACTGCAGGGTGCTTCCTGCTGTCAGATGACAGAAAGACACTTTGGATGAAACTTCCCAAGAGTCTCTTCTTTGTTTGAATAGGGAACAGAATTGACAAGATAACGTGCTCAGTGGGAAAGCCTATTTGGAGACATAAGAAGCAGCAGAGAGACAACAGATATGCTAACTTGGGACAGGTATCTAAGCTGCTGCTCACTGGGATCTGTCCTAAGAGGCTGCTGTTTCCTCTGCCTACACAAAGAAGCAGAGACTGACTCGTGAGCCATGAGAGCTGAGATTTTTCTCTTGTTTTATTGCTTGCTCCCATTGACTTTGTTCTCTTGGCCTCGAAGAATTAACTGAGCCACTTCGTCTCTTTCCTGCTCCTGCCTTAGGCTAGAAGGAAGGAGAGGAATGGGTCAGCAATGTGAGTTGGTTTCAGTTGGTCCAGTGTCTCTAGCTCAAGCCGCACTGGTTAGCAGCTTTTTCTCAGGTCTCACTTTTCTCTCTTCTCAAAACTGCACCGTATGTATGAGATCATTCATATTCGTTACCCAGAGACAGCTGATGTTCATAGTTTGTCTTGAGAAGAGAGAGACGGAAGTTTACTAGCCAGAGTTTCAGTACAGTGAATATTCCAGAGTCTGCTCCCACGCTGTGATCTTGTTTGGATCTTCATTGTCCTACCCTCCTTATTTAAAGGACCTACCATATTAGCATCTCACTGAAACTTCGAGAAAGGCAACTGCCTCTGGATCAGAGCTTCACTACACCATGTAATCCTCACGTGTAAGACAAGTCTTCTTCCTGGACAGTTTTCCACCTGTCCAGGTGATCAATTCCAAACATCAGCACTGCTGATGTTAGACTAAATACCCACCATGTGACAGCAACACCTGGATGTGTCTTTCATCTTGACCTAAAAGTTGGTGCTCGTCCTGCATCCCGAAGAGGTGTTGGCATATCTATGTACCTCTAGTATTACAAATTTCAAGTATAACATAGCAATCCTCTCAGGCCTGAAATAGAAATGACACTGGAGGATATTTCTCTACCCATCTTGAATTTGCAACTGAAAAATGTTGAGAGCCATTCGTATCATGTGTGGTGTGAGGGTGATCTAGCTGTGACATGTCACCCCACTCATCAGTGGAGATGACTCAGCACATCTGACTGCATGGGAAGATCCCACAGAGCATCCTCCCTCACTGCCTCACATGTTTCTCTTCCTAAGCTGCATGTTCATTTAAACAGGACAGCCTTCTTTACAAGAGAGTCATCCTTCTGCTGAGATAATAGGATCCTCTCCTGTTGGAAGGCTCAAACCAGCTTTCTAACCTACAGTATATTTCAAAGCACTTTTACCCAGTTTACCTAACAGAATGTTGCAAGCAGAGATTCGTAGGACACTTTTCTGTGTTGGACCTCTGCAGACCTCTGTAAACGCATTTCGATTTCACTGCAGCCGAACAATTTCAAAAAGGAATTTTGCAACGTTCCAAGGAAGAAGTTCCACATCTGTTTAGAGTATGCATAACTTGATAAAATATGTCTAGTGATGGTAGGTATAAAACTTTAAGTGCTATTTTAAAACATAAGCAAGAAACTGAGAAAGTAGGTTCTGTTGCTCTGTGATTGTGTGTGTGTGTGAGCGCGCATGCATGCATAAACAAGCAAGCTCATGTATATCCCTTCGAGTTCTCTCTTGTGAGAATGTTATTCATATTAAAACATAATTTGTTGGTAGTAAAATGTGAAATTTTAGTTTTATTTTTCATCATTATATGCTTTTCCATATACCCCCAGTGGCTACCCCGTGCCTCTTCCCCCTTTCTTCAATTTGCTTTTAATAAAACTGATGTATTTCCAGTACATATCTTACTACTAGGAAAAACCGGTCTCACAGGTTTATTCCTAAAGGAATCGTCCTACAACTAATTTTTTAAAAACGTAATTTTGTTCTTATTACATAGCTGAATGTTTTTGCTTTATAAGTGATTTTAAAATGTCATTCAAAAGCATTTATAAGATTTATGTCTTTTAGTAGTCCCTTGTTTTTCTTCCTATGCCTGTGGAGGTAAATCCTAAAACCACCATGCAGGGCAATAATACAGCAAAAGTCCTTAATTGCCTAAAGTATCTGCATGGAGAAGCCTCAACTTACAGGCATGTGTTTGTACACAGCAGCTCTGTTAGTTCTCCCTGCTCTGTGTGCTCTGATGCATTGTAAGCCTGGACCAAAGCAGAGAAGACATAAAAAGTAAATTAGGATAAATGGGTTCTTCAAAAAAGATATGGTGTTTTAGGCCATTCATAGGATTAGACCATTTTGTGAGGGTCCTATTGGAAACTCTTCATCCAGACATAGATCTAGAAGCATTAGCATGTTTCTTGAGCAAATTTCCAAAATCAGACTTCACAGAGGAGGCCATGGGAAGCCAACTGTGTGCATTCTATCCTCACAGAATGGAATATCATTTAGTGGTCCTGGTCTGATTTCTCTGGCACCCTAACGTAAACATACCTGACTTTCCTGGTAATAAAATGTGGTATCCTTTATGATGTGGTAGCTGTTCCCCTTTGGGTCAAACCATCAAGATCATTATTGCCCTGCTTAGAGAGAAGCAGAGGAAATCTATGTATTTGGGGAAATATCTGTGCTTTTGAAAACCTCCTCAGACCATGCAATACAAAGAAGCTGACAGTATTTAGCCACTCTGTTGGTATTTGATATTATCTCTGAGGGGTCCAGAGGTCTGCTGTGAAAGGGAAAGACCATGGGCATGATGCTAAGGAGATTGACGGGAACACCCTCTGCTAGTCTGGGAGATAATCTTGAGATTTTAGACATGGCAGTACCAAGTGAACACTAAGCCCAAGCACCTGAACATTCACGTGAGAAAAAAGGGAGAGCAGTAAATATCTCTTCTCTGGGACGGGCACAATTTTGTGCAAGAAGGGCTTGTTTTACACTTACAAAATATTACATGGAGACATCTAATGTGTTTTCCCTCATTACTCTCATCAAGGTGCGTCGGTGTTGACACATACCTATCAGAGGTCCTCACAAGGTAGTCCTGTTGTTATCTTAAAGCACACGGTACATGACGCAGGGATCCCCAGATTCGCAGTCACAGCTTTGGTATGGTTTAGTTAGTCTTTGTCTAGCGTGTACAGCAGTAACAGAGTGATTCAGGGCAGGTAACATTTAAGCAACAGATGTGTATTTCAGACAGTCCCAGAGAAGGGGGAGGTTAGGATCCAGATGCCTGTCACATCTGGTGAGAGCCTTCTTGGTGCTTCATTCCATGACTGAACACAAAGACGAAATATCCCATCAAGTATGATGAGTTTCAGAGCCTCTGAACACAGGCGCACTCAAGAGCAGGCCTCCCTGCAACAGGCAAGCAGGACAAGTTCATCCTGTTCTAGGAATCCACGTTTAGAATAGCTATCCCAATTCTATAAAAGCTAGTTAGTTAGTCCATGGCAAATCCCGTTTCAAGGTAAGGAACCAAATATGTACTAGGTTTCTCAGGCTATTATAGGTGGTTTTACTTTGCCTAAATATCACCAGCAATAGAAAGAAAGGGGTAAAAATATCAGGTTATTCTGGTTCATATTATTTTGTAACTTAATTTATGGTCTTAAGCACTAGCATGACAACAGATTTTTAAAGAAAAACAAATTTGCTCTAGCCCTACTACCCATCAATAAAATATCTGTTATGATTTATTTCATAATCTATTCCATATTTAAAGATGTACAGTAAATAGAGATAATCAATTCATTTTGCAATATCTGTTATATTTATATGGCCTCTGTCCCCTTTTAAATCAGAATATTTCAGAATTTCCCTTGTCTACTCATCTCTCCTCTACTCTTGCTCTTGGGCTTCTGCCTTTTGCTGTACTCTAGGGCAAAAGGCATCAAGCATTCAATATTCTCACTCCAATGCTCAGAGTTAAAAAATCGATCCTCTGTTATTTTTGCTAATTTTGAACAACACTCGGTTACATAAGCTATTTCTCTACATTGCGTTTTTGTCTAAGGATCTAAAAGCTCCTGCAACAGAAGCTTGTGCAGTCTGAGGCAAATCCCCAGCAAGCCTCTGTGTGGACAGAACTCTTAATTCAGACCATATCACAGTGTTTGCCCTGAGTCTCTCCGATGTCAGAAGCATCTCACTGTTGTGCTTCAGGTCAAGGCTGCCCGTGCTCACTCCCTTAAGCAGCTATTTTCCCATTCTTCTGTGAGCCTGTTACAGGAACTGAAAGGTTCACATGCTTGTGGTTTGCTGAGGTTAATCTTGGCTTTATGGTGTCCAGTTGATGAATTTGTCTTTCTATTACAGGAGTCAGTGAAACCCTTGGAGCATCCCCATATGGATTCCACGTGACGGTTGTGCCTTTCTCATCTTTTCTCTGTCTGTTCTGTGACTGTGCTCATATGTACAGATCACCAAAGGGAGATAGGGGTGAGGAGTTGGTGTGAGAGCCCAGATGTTTCCTGCTCTTGTTCCAGTTACACTTAGAGAAGGGACAGCTTTCTGACTTGTTGAGTTGAAGTAACTCGATTACACACAAGATTTGTCTGGATACTGATGAGGAACACTGCTTGTCTATTTTAGTCTCTCCCTTCCTTATGCCTTAACCGTTCATTATACTACTTCACCAGAGAACAGATAGGAAGTATGGATTCTGGTTTCCCTTCAAACCATTTTCACTAAAATAACTATGTTGACAAAGGAAAAAGTACAGTCAAGGCTGGGAATGAACTGAATGAAGACAAGAAAGTGATTTTTTTATCTTTGATACCACCTTTCTCTCAGTCTAATAGAGGATTGAGCTAAATAGACAAGTTAAGCCACAGATAACACTAAAACTTCTTATATTCTCTAAGTAGCCAGACAGCACTAAACATCTATTGAACCTCTACATGTCTCAGTTTCTACCCATTGTATCTAATGAAAATCAGATCTTCTTTTCCTCTATCCCAGAAATCTTAACCGCCAAATGAGATGATATAAAAGAAAATATAATCAATGTGTGGTCACTAAATGTTATGGTTTTATATGGTATTATAGCACTAATGACAACACGCATTGACATGCTAACATAGAGGGAAGAAACTCTGCAAGGTCCTACCCCTAAATGAAGGGCTACAGCTTGTCAGTGGCTGCCGAGAGAGGGAGAATTGGTTTTTCCAGGAGAAAGCTGACAACACTGACTGTGCAATCGTAAGTAGTCAACCATGTGCCTAAGTCCACATGGACAATGAGAAATAGACGCGGTACCTTGTATATATGTGCATATAGCACATACATACATACAAAATTAAAGATGAAGAGGTTGTGAGTTTGTGAGGAAAAAAAACATGGGAGGACTGGAAGATGAGGGCACATTAGTGATGTAGATGAAATATGCATATTTTAAAAAACCTCAAAAGAATCACATTTTAAAGATGCAAGCACATGGAAATGTACACTATTCAAATTGCACTGAACTCAAAAGAATTATCTAGAGACAGTATGTCAGACACTCTTGATACAGGCATTAAGGAAATACAGGAGCCCTTAGGAGACACATAAATTACTCCAGTATCTCCAAACACCTAATTTTCCTAGAACAGGTGTTACTGACTTTTTAATTTTTGAGACACAATTCATTACACACTCCAGACTGGCCTGAAGCTCACCATACACCCAGGATAACCTTAAAATCATGGTAATTGGTGAGCCCATGCTTCCGGGTGCTGAAGCTGTAGGCAAGTGTGAGCCACCCTACCCAGCCAAGCAGCTTTTGATTCTGACTACGTTCTTCACAGAACCTGGGGAATGAGTGCAGTCCACTAAAACCGAATTTAGTTCTTACCCAGGATTCTTAGCCTCCACACTTTCACACTTGGTATAGCCCCAACTTCATCAATGGATTATCTTGAACTAGAACATGACTGGGCATCCTCTGAGGGACCTTGATGCATGTGGGTCTGGGAGAGTAGTTGGGTATCTGCAGTAAGTGAAAATCTAGCATCAGTGATACTTAGGACAAAACTTCAGACAACTGATCCCAAGACCAGGGACTCTCAGAGTTAGTTTTAAGAAGCACACACTTCCCTGATAGTAGGGGTTTTTTTTTGTTTGTTTGTTTGTTTTTTGGGTTTTTTGTTTGTTTGTTTTGTTTTGTTTTTATCTACCATCACCTAATCTGGAATATCCCTTGTTGGCTTCCCAGCACATTAGGATACTTGGAGGATTAGGTTCATCCTCCATGGGGAATACAGAGTATTCATCTTGAATAAAAACTGTCACTGTGCCATGTCACCAACATTTAGCTGTCTTGCCATTGTTCTTAGAGGAAAGATGGGATCAGTAACTTGGCCCACAAGACCTAAATGGGCCTTTTCTCTCCTCTACCTATTGTACAGCATATTCTTATAATCTTTCCCTCTCATTCTCCTTCCATCATTAATTTTACAGTTGCCTTCTGCTCATGGCCTTGAACATGTTTCCCCATGTTCTCATTACCCGAGTTTCAAAACCTCCACCTCCTTACTACTCTGCTTTGCTTTCTTTTACAGGTCTTAGCTCTCTTGCTCTGAGAGTCTTTCCTAGAATTTCTCAATCAGAGTAACTCTCAATCTCTCCCTCTGACACAAGCTTTGTACACCATGTATCCAGCTGTCCTTGTAATGATCCCTACATTAGTATTTTAAGTTTTGTGCAGTTATTTAATGCACACCTGTCTCAATAGTGGTCCATAAAGTCATAAAAGCTCTAACTGCATTTGCAATCCCATTGCAGCAGCTGCTTACTGACCTGCATTTTCCAACTTAGAATCTTACATGACATGCATTATAATGTCTGTATTTGATTGATTTAGTGAAGGAATGCATGGATGAATGAATGTGTCAGCCTGTTCAGGCAAGGGACTATCTAAGCCTTAGCTTATATCGACATCCCTGCCTTATGTGGACATTACAGTCTAGGAAAATGGAAGGATGATAGCAGATGAGTCCCAAAGTGATCAGTGATCGTTGTATTGCGGGCCACTATGTTAAGAGCTCCTGAGGTCCAAGTGTGGTCCAGTCCCTTCACTGAGTAGGCAAAGCTGTAATTGCAGTGATGTTATCTGTGACCCTTAATTGTAAGACCAGTTCCTTCACATTGTTATCTCCCCACTCAGAACTCAAGCACAAAGGCCTGCAACTGTATCCAGCATGTTGCTATACAATTATAATAAATGCTGTCTTTTACCCTACACTAGATCCAGCACTGTAGTGCCCCAAGATACCTTGTAGATATCTTCATCTCAGTCAGCAAAGCCTCTTATCCGCTCTGCTCCATCCCATATCGCACTGTTGAAGGCTTCTCTCTGATCCTCATAGCAATCTCTCTACCCATCCAGTTCCCAAGGCAGTTGTCACCATGCCAGACATACACATCCCAATTCCATGGTGGCCCAGTGTGTCCAGCCACCACACTCTCTTGAACTCAATTAAATCTCCACATGAAAGAACACACAACACAATAGCCTCTGATCCAATTGATAAGATATAATTGCCCACCTAGATAAGATAGAGTTGACTCATCTTAGATACACAAAGCCCTGTACACATCCATCCTTTAAGAATATTCATAACACCCTGTAAATGTGCAGAGAAGAATCTTAACATCGGCCTCCATGTTCTCTCTGTGGGTTCTCTGCCTCCTCTCCTCTCTAAAACTCTTCTCCCACCCATCCTTTCTTTTTTTTTTCTTTTGGTTCTTTTTTTCCGAGCTGGGGACCGAACCCAGCGAACCCAGGGCCTTGCGCTTCCTAGGCAAGCACTCTACCACTGAGCTAAATCCCCAACCCCCCCCCATCCTTTCTTCTTGTCCAATGACAGGCTTTGTTCTATCTTGTACCTGCCTATATCTGCGTGATGACATCATCCTACACCAGGGACTTGGGGACTTCCTGCTTAATTGGAATATGACATTCCATTGTCTTCAGAGTTCTCAGCATTGACTCTGTAATGCTGTTTTAGTAATAATAAATTAGTGTTAACATTGAATGAAGTCTTTCACACCCAGGGAGAACGTTATCATGAGCAGAGAATTAAGAATGCTATTAAGTAAAAATAAACAAACAAACAAAAAGAATGCTATTAAGTGAAAATGTCATCATGACAGCTAGACAAACAGAGCATGGTAAGGGAGGTATGTGTGTATGTGTGTTTGAATGTGTGCACGTGTATTTGTATGTGTGCAAGTTGAAGGGATAGGTATGTATATTTGTGCGTAAATGTGTGAGTTTGAATGTAAGTGAATGTACATTTGTATGTGTATTTGTGTATATGATGTATGTGTGTATTTGTGTGTGCTTGAATGTGTTTATATGTGTTTATATATATGTTTATATGGGTGTACATGCATATATGTTTGTATGTATTTGTATGAAAGGTGTTTGCATATCTGGAAGTATGTGTAGGGGAATGTGTGTATATATATTTGTGTATGAATGTTTGGCTGGGTGTTTATATTTGTTTGTGAAATGTATTTGTGTGTGAATATATGCATATATGTGTTTTATATGTGTGTGTGTATATGCGCTTATGTGTATGTGTATGTGTGCATGTTCTTTTGTGGTATAAATGTGTATGTATGTGTGCACATATGCTTGTGTGTGTGTGTGTGTGTATGTGTGTGTGTGTGTATGAGAGAGAAAGATTTGTCTACAGAGACATAAGGTATCTTTCTGCCTTGTTTTCTACCTTACTTTTTGACCAGAGGTCTCTCATTGAACCCACAGATTGACAGTTGACCAAATAAGCTCAGAGATCCCCTTGTTCCCAACCCCAGTGCTAAGGTTTATGTTATATGTCACTATGCCTGGTTTTTACATGCTAGGGAACCAGATTCAGGTTCTAATACTTCCATGGAAAGCACTTTACCTATGAGTCACATCCTCTGTCCCTTAGGAGAAGCTTTATGTAAGTGAGAAGGTCCAAATGAAGGCAAATGAAATCAATAAAGCTAGACAGGAAGGCCAAGAAATTGGAGAATAAAAAGCTGTAGCTTATATCTTATTCTTCCCAACTATGGTGGGTGACTACTCCCTCTGAGTAGAATCTAAAGCTGAGTTGACTAAAGATTGAGTCTCCCCAGTGTTATCTTACAAAGGAGGCCCTTCATGATGTGCACTTCCACAGTGCCTACTTTGTAATCCTGTCTCATACACATTCCTCTGTCAGCAGTAAAGTATCTATTCCCTGTCCTTAGTCACAGCAGCTATATCTACCTCTAATATTTACCTCAGACACTTGTTTTAAAATCTCAATTCCTTTCCTTTGCCCAGTCCTGTGATTGACTTCTGGATGACTCTGAAACCTGAGAAAACTTGGAAGTAGAAATGTACAAGAAACAGGAGAAAAAGATTGATCCATCCACTTGAGTTGTCTACAGGACAGACAGATGCATTAGCAAGACTGCTGGCATTTGTATTTATTAGATAAGGGAATTCAAGTAACCACAGTGTGTGAGCCTGAGGATATTTGAGCAGTAGCTTGAGTGGTGTGGGATTTTTTTTCGCCCAGGGAAAGTCTTTGATCTGTGATGTTCCTGAAAGCTCCACTTCCCCTGCTTGAGCATTGGCCACCGTGTAGGCCACACCGTGCATGCGACACCATGCTTCTGGGCATAGATCGAATTTGTAGGTCACATACACTCATAGGGTTTGCACATTTTGCTGTTTTCTCTGTATCAATCCTTTAAATGTCAGTATTTTAAAGTTGGCCTTTATCAAAAGATTTGATACCACTTAAACCTTACTTAATCGAAAATGCATTTCTAGTTCAAAGGTTTTTGGTGATTTAGTTTGTGTTTTGTTCTGTTGTTTGCCTGGAAAATGTGGAAAGCTATCAAAACAAGACAGTGTTAAAGGAATAAATCTTGATTTTGCTACTTTCATTTAAACAACATTGTTCCTTGAATACATAAACCATCATTACAAAGGCCCTTTCTCTTTGCAGGATTTTGTAAACGCAAGTTTCATCTTGTGCCTACATATGATAAATTTAGAATGAGAGAATATCTAAACTAAGATTTAAACTATTGTATATCTTTTGCAGCCTCATTTTAATATTCATTTTACAGATATGTATTTGCAGGGCATTGTATCAACTAGTATGCATGTGGCTTTTGATGTGGCCATTGAGTTACGATGCAAAAAAATGCTATTATGCTCATTTCACAGTTTTGGTAACTGAGATAGAGAGAAAAAAATGATTCATATAGAGTCAAAAAGCTTGTTAGTGGGGACTAGGATTCAGACTGAGTGAGGCCTTCATTTTGTAGCCATAGTGTTGAGTCTCATGTACAAGAATAGTAAATGGGAAATCCAGAGACAATGGCTTAAATCCCAGAACTGTAGCTTCCTAGCTGACTTAACTTTCATTAATAATGAAGCCTTTCTAGACTCCATGTCCATTTATGAAGATGATGAACATTGCCTACTCTTTTCTTGATGTAAATATTTTATAGAAGTATTTTGATCAAGCAATATAGTGAGGTAAAAATTTAAGTTCAAGAAGAGACAAAATGAACAAAACAAAATTAATGGTCATTATCATAAATTGTTCTGAGTCTCATGTCATATCAGGTGTCAGACAAGGTAGTTTTCATCGTTTCTCAGTGTGGTTCAGGAGCTGGGAATAAGACTATTCAAGGTTCCTGAAGATCTGTGCAGTATTCTTTGACTATGCTAGATCAGACCATTAATAGAGCCTTCTAATTAACTGAATATTATGTTGAAATCGATAAATCAAACACTTAATATTAGAAGCCTTGAAAAATTGATATCTGGTGCCTCTTTGCCTTAGATAATATTCTTAGCAAAGTACTTAATTGTTCCAGGGATGATCTAACAGAGAGATGCTCTCAACTATGGGAGGAAGGTGAAAAAACCTCAGCCCCGCAAGGCAAGAAGAGCTGAGCACCAACTCTCCTCTGTGTAACACTGGTCTCTTTTGCAGGGGGATGTACAGCGGACACTCATTCAAGTGGACTTTGGAGATGGCATTGCGGTGTCTTATGTCAACCTCAGCTCGATGGAAGACGGAATCAAGCATGTATATCAGAATGTGGGCATTTTCCGAGTGACCGTGCAGGTGGACAACAGTCTGGGGTCTGACAGCGCCGTCCTGTACTTACATGTAACTTGTATGTTATTACTGTTGTTGACTTATGACATCTCTTGAATATTGTGCCCCTTTAAGAATCCAGTGTAGACTATTCTATCTAAAGGATTTACAATAGATGTCTTTAGGAAGGGAAATTGACAGTAAGAGAGTGTGTGTGTGTGTGTGTGTGTGTGTGTGTGTGTGTGTGTGTGTGTGTGTGTGAAAGAGAGAAAGAGAGAGAGAGAGAGAATTAAGAAGTGTGATAGACAAAATCTTAGACTTTAAGTTCTGTCAAATTGTTCTTAGTTCACCCCTCCAGTACCCTCAGTGACACAGTCTGCTTTGACCTGTGCTCAGAGCACTTACTTGAAACCTATATTGCCATTTTTCTTGTTCTGTTTTTAAGGCAGGAATAGTTGAAATTTGTAATCAATGCAGATGCCAGCTCAATCAGTACAGGTAAAGAATTTCTTCACCATACCATTAGGGATACCTTACCAAGAATAATCCTCTTAGTCTTTCTCCCCTGTAAAAAAAAAAGTGTGTGTCCTGAGTTTTGGTCTGTGAGTCACCTGTTGTTTGAGAGAAGATGGTCTAAGGAGAAAGATGATGTAGGATAAAGAGTGTGAAAGATATAATATACATGTAATGTATATTCCCATATTAGCAATCTGGTCCAAAACTTCTAAATGCCATCCCAATGAATAATTTGAATTTGTGAATTACGTGGTGAAAGAATAACTTCTAAATTCCATGAATTAAGTTGGTGGCCTAAGAATTGGTCAATGTGAGGCTTTTCCCAACAGTCCTAGGACTTTATAAATATAGTTCATGCTAAAATGGAATGTGCTGTTTTGTATAAGTGGCCTTGTTCAAATTCCAAGTCCAAGGGCAAGAGTCTGGGCATCACCTCCTGCCTCTCCCCTACACTTGGGTCTGAGGGATGGGATGAATGTAGAAACTCCCAAAGCAAGCATCTTTCATAACAGAGTTGGAGTGGTCCAGCGAGTAGGGCATGATTATTTAGAGATGGCCAGCCCATTGTATGTCTGCTAATAACTCCTCTCTGTATTTTACACAGTTCTGGATGTGTCCTTTCTCTGGGCCTGAACAAAGTTAGGCACATTCTCCTGTCTGCTCCTCCTTCTGGTTACATTTTATTGAGGTGTTCCAGTCAGGTTTTGTACTGTCCATGCTCCTTGTGTGTATTGCCTCAGTTCCGAAATCCACTCTGTGGTAGGTAGGGTTAGGAACCATTTTCTCCCAGGGCTCATAAAGATGATTTAGAGTCGGAGTCACCCCCTCATGCAACCAGGCTCTAGAGTCAGGTATGCCTGTCTCAGGTCCTGATCCCTAGGATTAGTGTCAGTTATGAGATTAGATTGGGGAATCCGTAACAGAAATCCTGTTCTTTAACATAGTACCTTGGACAATGGGAATGTCTAGGTTCATCCATATAGGGTCTAAGACACAGAACCCTACACATGCAATGTTTATATTAATAATAGTGACAACAGGCTTGGAATAGTCTTAATTTTTTTAAATATATCACAAAGAATATAATTGCTTGTGAAGCAACTAGATTTGTAAACTATATTTGGCTATCTAGCCTTACTACTTCTCATTGTTAGGCTCTAAGAGATTTTTTTTGCTGCAAGGTTCTCCTCCCTGGGAATTGCAACCTTATACCATGCCTCACACTTCAATCTCTTGTCAGCATGGCTTTAAAATTCTGTCCCAGCTTCCTGTCCACATTTCTTAGGATCTCCAATCTAGTCTTGGGACTCAACCTTTTCATATCTTGGAGATTCTTCCATGTTCACTGGCTTGTTCTTTGATCACCACTTCTCCTCAGGACCCTACGTTTACCCAATCCTGGGGAGGAATGTAGAGCTTACCTCTATTCAAGAAATTTAGACTTGCTAAAGCCTTTAGTTTTAAAAGAAAGGAGATCTTTGTTCATACACAAGTTTTTCTTTTTTCTTTTTTACAATGGAATGTTTATATTCTGACGTAAATCTTTTAGACTCGTGTTTGTTGAATGGTTGGGTAGGCATTCCTTATGTACTGTATCACTTTCTAAGCCTGACCTTGGAGGACAAGAATTATCTATTTTACGCTGATTGTGTTGGAGCAGGACATGTTTTAAATAGGTTGAATGTAGCAAAATCCCATTGCGATAATCCCATCTCAAGCTTCTCTCCTAGAGGAACTATGTTCTGTTCCATGTGCACAAACCCACTTGGCTCATCTCGTCACATACACTAAAATAGATGACATAGGTGGCAGGATCTCCTCTCTGATACAGAAAGCAGCCATTGGAAAAGTTGCAGTTTGGGATTAATTTACACTAGGGTCTACTCCCGGACATCTTTAAGCCCTGGAGTTTCATGACTGGGTTTGTGTGTCTGAGGTCCAGGATATACATGTAAAAGACCGGTTGGCATTGTAGATGGGACACAGTGGCACTGAACAATCACACTGTGGTTATATTCCTTATTTTCCTCAGTTCTGTAACAAAAGAAAGGAAACGTTTATTTTAGCTCCTGGTTGACAGTACGGTGCACCATTCTGAGGGAGGTTTGACAGCAGGGATATGACACAGTCAGTCACATCACATCCACAGTCTGGAGGCAGATTGTGATGAAAGGTTGTGCTTGACTTTCTCTCTATCTCTGTCTCTGTCTCTGTCTCTGTCTCTCTCTCTCTGTCTCGCTCTCAAGAGATTTATTTATTTTATTTATATAAGTACACTTTAGCTGTCTTCAGAATCACCAAAAGAGGGCATCGGATCCCATTACAAATGGTTGTGAGCCACCATGCAGT
This sequence comes from Rattus norvegicus, assembly GCF_021556685.1. Lineage (NCBI taxonomy): Eukaryota > Metazoa > Chordata > Mammalia > Rodentia > Muridae > Rattus > Rattus norvegicus. The sequence goes on along the minus strand of NC_141534.1, from coordinate 262,471,065 downwards.
TGCTAGAAATTGAACTCAGGACCTCTTGAAGAGTAGTTGGTGCTCTTAACCACTGAGCCAGCTGCCCTGCCCCTTTCTTTCTCTTTTTATTCGGTCCAGGACCTGAGCTCATAGAATGGTGTTGCCCACATACAGGGTGGGTCTTTCTACCTCAGTTATTCCAACCAAGAAGCTCCTTCAATGACTATAATTTTTGAGAGCTGCTCACACTGGTTGTTAATGGAACGTGGGTAGATTTGACCCTTGGATGATTCTTGACAGTCAGTATATCCCTTACAGTGATTGACAGTCAGTATATCCCTTACAGTGATTGACAGTCAGTATATCCCTTACAGTGATTGACAGTCAGTATATCCCTTACAGTGATTGACAGTCAGTATATCCCTTACAGTGATTGACAGTCAGTATATCCCTTACAGTGATTGACAGTCAGCATATCCCTTACAGTGATTGACAGTCAGTATATCCCTTACAGTGATTGACAGTCAGCATATCCCTTACAGTGATTGACAGTCAGCATATCCCTTACAGTGATTGACAGTCAGCATATCCCTTACAGTGATTGACAGTCAGCATATCCCTTACAGTGATTGACAGTCAGCATATCCCTTACAGTGATTGACAGTCAGCATATCCCTTATAGTGATTGACAGTCAGTATATCCGTTACAGTGATTGACAGTCAGCATATCCGTTACAGTGATTGACAGTCAGTATATCCCTTACAGTGATTGACAGTCAGTATATCAGTTACAGTGATTGACAGTCAATATATCCCTTACAGTGATTGACAGTCAGCATATCCGTTACAGTGATTGACAGTCAGTATATCCCTTACAGTGATTGACAGTCAGTATATCCCTTACAGTGATTGACAGTCAGTATATCCCTTACAGTGATTGACAATCAGTATATCCCTTACAGTGATTGACAGTCAGTATATCCGTTACAGAGCTTGACAGTCAGTATATCCCTTACAGTGATTGACAGTCAGTATATCCGTTACAGTGATTGAGCACAGATTCCTGGTTTCCTGAGTCACTCCTCTCTGAACCTACATCCGCTCCTCTGTCAAGAGGCGCACATCTCATACCTAACGGTTCTATCAAGCAAAATACGTGACATTCTGGCACTTAATCACATTTGACTTTCCCCCTCACTACAGACTGCGAATGTATTTGGATTTGGTAAGTGATGAGCTAGCTGAGAATTAGCTGCAATTCTTACCTGTCAGGTCTTTCCTGCCTCCCCGCTTCCCTAAGGCTCCCTCAGGAATCCCAGTGCTTGCTTGAATACACATTCCCTGCATTCACCAGAAAAGAAAGGTGATTTGATTCCAAATCAAAGGTTTCTCAATGTGAGTTTGCAAAGGTCATGAGAAACAAATGGAGCTGATGTCCTGCTGCAGCGGTGCCAGGAGTGAGCATGAGTCTCTTGCAGGGAGCCAGGGTAATTTATTGAAGCCCGACAGTTGGAAACTCCTTGGGGATAGCATTCACTCTGCTCTGCTACTTTGCAAACTAATGAGACACTTGGTGCGGACTTTCAGCCCTTCAGCTGGAGGGGGCAGAACATTTACAGGGCATGAGGGTTTCAGCTCCGAAAACTGCCACACGGTGGCCATCTTTCAGGGACGAGAGCCACTAAAGTGCCCACAAACCTTAGGATAAACTATAAATGACAACAAACGGACCTGGGGGAGGGGTCAACTCTTCATGAATCCATTTCTGCCTCTCTCCACACATAGGATCAGTTTGCCTGTCTTTATGACCCCATGGTCTGACCTGTGTGACTTGGAAATTCACAAGATTTTGCAACTATGGACACCGTGGTCGTGTTGGCATGGAAACAGCAGATTGGCATCACATAAACAATTATTTACTTAGTCACCTGCCCAGAGTTGACTGATGTAAATATAGTGTTTTGGGTTCCATCTCAGACCGAGTGAATTATCATTTCTGGAAACATGACATCGTAATATCCATTGAACATACTAAAGTCTAAAGAGTCCTGCTTTTAGATCTTACCTTATAGTCTGAATAGTATTTACTTCTAGTGAATTTTTTTAAAATCAGCCTTTAAACAAATAGCAATGTAATATATTTGTATGATTTAACTAGATTACAGGTCTCCAGAACATAAATCTAAGAGGTAGGAAACAATAGTCAATAAACACACACACACACACACACACACACACACACACACACACACACACACACACACACACACAATGTTTGTTCTCATAGACTTCAGCTATTTTGTGCAGTCTAGAAAGTCTAATCAAAAGAAAAGAAACTCAGTTACTCAAGAAATTCTTTAGTTCTTTCGATGATATGAGGTGATCTAGCGCCACCTGCTGTCCATTTTCTGTATCACAAGTCTCTGTGTGGTGGAGCTGAACCTGTCTGCTTGTTCAGCACAGAGCAAGGAATTTCACTTCTTGTCCATGACACTTTCTTAAAGTAGCTGGCTACAGGCAACAGGAAACAGGTGGTTTACATCAAAAGAAAGTAAAGGAATAGGAGAGGCCATCGAGAGTTGAGCTATGAATTTCATACCTGTTTCCAGGTACACACACACAGACACACACACATACATACACACAGACACACAGACATACACACAGACACACACAGACACAAACACACAGACAGACACACACAGACACACACAGACACACAGACACACAGACACACACAGACACAAACACACATAGACACACACACATACACACAGACAGACACACAGACACACAGACACACACAGACACAAACACACATAGACACACACATACACACAGACACACACAGACACAAACACACATAGACACACACACACATAGACACACACACACACACACAGACAGACACACTAAGGGAAAGCTACAAAGCACATATGCACCTACTTCAGAGCCTACAAACACAGCACGTCCTAGGTCATCAACACATCATGGATGTCCTTGGCATCTTTTCACACTTCCGTTCTCCTGTCAGCACGGCAGGCACGCCTCCTCTAGGCATGTTCACCTCCTCTGTTCTCACCCTGGAACGCTCCAAACAGATACTTGGTAGAATCCCTCACTTTATTCATTACTCTCTGGTGCCATTTCTCAGACGTGCTCCACGAGCATTTCGTCAACGGCAGCTCTTCCCTTTGTTTGTTCCACTTGTACGTTCACTGCCCTCTTTCTTCAAAGCTACCTAAGCTCCACCATGGGTCATGTGTTCTGAGCACCTGTGATCATACCCAGTGCCTGGCAACACTCGAAGCTATTGCGCTTGACCACAGTTCAGTAGCGATCCCACTTCATCGTTGGTGGCCACAATGACAAGTAGACATTTTATTCTGACTCAGGAAAATACAAACTGAATGCTCATCTATGAGATAAGAAAACCCGAGTCCCTATGGGATGATCTGAGCTTTCTAGAATAGATGCCTAGTTCTCATCTTTTTGAATTGTTTTATTTTCTCTGTCTCTGTCTCTGTCTCTGTCTCTGTCTCTGTCTCTGTCTCTGTCTCTGTCTCTCTCTCTCTCTCTCTCTCTCTCTGTCTGTCTCTTTCTCTCTCACTCCCTTCCTTCCTCCCTCCCCACCCCCTCCTCTCTCTGTGTCTGTGTGCGTTTGAAAGGTGAGTACGGGATGCCACAGCACATGTGTAACAGTCAGAGGACAACTTTGTGGAGTCTTCTCTCCACCTTTATGTGGGTTCCAAGGCCCTCACTCAGTTCACTGGGCTTGTGTCATTGACCTGGCTTACCAGCCTCTTGTCTTCTGATTCATTTATGTCGAACCAGATGAATCTTTCTGAGAAAGGTCTGTAAATAAAAGGCCCTAGGAAGACCAAGACATAGCACTCAGGGGAAAACGATGTGGTTGGGGGAGCCCAAGAGCTACTTAATAAGTGAACCCAAGAGCAGAGTAGATTTCCTGATGCCTGGAAACTACCTACATGCTACTCGCTTTCTGCTTGAGTACAGCTCAGTTCTAGGCAAGCCTAACTCAATCCCAAGTACCAATATGCCACATACTAGCCTGAGCTCATGGCCTTTCTGTTGTATGTAGACACAACCACACTTATGCATACCCATAGCCTTAACACTATAGATCGTAAGAGTAATCGTTGAAGATTCCTCTGTCTACCCCCACATCTGACATGCAGATCAAGATATCCCAGATCCTGCTTTATCTCTGAAAACATAGCCTTGTGGAAAGAAATTGTGGAATCTTATCTTTTAATTGTTGGTGTTTGGACTTCATAAATTACTTAGCGTTGACCTTTTCCACATACATGACTTAGACCCTGTAGATAGATCAGTAAATTGAGCTGTAATATTTAGTTGTTAATAACATGCAGTTTTCTCCAGGTAGGGACAGCAGCCAGCATTTCCTTCAGAGAATGTAGCTGCAGTGTTTGGGGGTTTCTAGGCTGAATGTGTGTCTTCTTGAGCTGACAAGGTGCAGCTGTAGAAGCCCTTCCCCTCTCTATGACCACTCTTTGGTTGTTTTTAAAAACAAAATCCTTAAACATGTTATTTATCAAATGAAGACTCAGGAGGCAGATGCTGGAGTGAAAGCCTGCCAGCTCAGAGAGGCAGAGAAAGCACCCAGCTGATCTTTCTACTCTGTTGAAGCCCAGAAGGGAAAAGTTCCTCCGCTTCCTCCTCTAGCTCCTCCTTTTTCTTCTCCATGCTGTCTTAAATACTATTCAATTCAACGTCTCTCCTTTATAGTTCCTATGTTCACTCCCTGTCAACTGGTTGCTTGCTCTGCCTCTTAACATAGTTGATTTTATTTAGCTCTTGTTTACAGAAAGCTCTTGGGTTAAAGGCATGGGCTAGGGATGAGCCACAACACAAGGATTTTCCAGTTCACAGCCTTGGAGTGTGATCAAATATCCTACAACCCTCTTTCTCTTTTGTCTCAGGTCCCCTGGAACATGTGCACCTGTCCCTTCCTTTTGTCACAACAAAGAACAAAGAGGTCAACGCAACTGCCGTGCTGTGGCCCAGCCAAGTGGGCACTCTCACTTACGTGTGGTGGTATGGGAACAACACAGAGGTGAGCCGGCCATCAACATGGCGGCTGCTGATACAGGCACAGCTCATGCTTGAGGGCGACAACAAAGTGAGATGGCTTACTGCTTGAGTCTGAGTGTAGCCAAAGCTTCCAAGACAGCGAGCTATACATGCTCAGTAACCTCCATCTATCTTTCCTAGCCCCTCCCCCATACCTGTACCACCTTCTCCACTTATGCTCTCTAGGTAAGCGTTCACTGCTTACCCTCAGCTGAGGCACTGAAGACGTTGCTCAAAGGTTAGAGTGAAAATTCTCCAGGCAAATCTCACTACCCCGACTTTCTTCCCTCTAGATCAGGAAGAGAGTATTATTTATCTGAGAATTATAACTAGAAAATACAAGAATTAAAGTTCCTGGGTTTGTTCTCCCCACCTTAGGAAGTAAGGCCAATTTTTCAACAGCCTGCTGACATACCCTATTGAACATGGTGCTACATGTTTTCTCTACCATGTAGTGTGAATCTTGATTTTAAAACTAATTAAGAGGGACAGAAGAGAAGTATTTGAGGGGAACGAGCCAAGGGAGGTCAGTAAGCTGCTTTTTTCCACCTAGGACATGAGTGTCCGATTGTATTATAAGTACCACTTCTCCAACACATTTTTTTTTCTTTACAGTCCTCAAAGCACAATCCAATTAGAGCTTGGTTTCATAACAGCAAACGTCCAGGAAATTGTTGATAGTGTCACCAAGATGCCACATCATGTAGTCCATGTTATTCTGACTGGTGTCCAGTTCTGTGTCCAGGACCGCTGTATCCCAACGTAATGCTTAGAAATAGTTTATCCTGTAGATGAATTTCAGAAAGCTTAGAAATTCTCAGTGTATGTTGATGCATTTGAGGCTTCTATTCTTCATTTATCCATGTGATTCACTGGATTAAAACTTCTGCTGGATAGGAGATGATGCAAGTATATCTATATCTATCTATTTCTATATCTATACCTATATCTTTACCTATATCTATATGCTCAGCAGCCATATGTGCTCAGCAACTTCATCTGTTCATCATTTTTCCTTCATATATATATGTATATACATATATACATACATATACACAATATGTATATATATATGTATATATATGTATATATATATTTTTTTTCCTGGCAATGGCAAAGCCTATCAGACATATTGCTTTCCCCAGTCCTGATTCAGGATGATATTAGAAGTCAGGGATTAATTTCCTGGAAAGATACAGAATCACATAAGGTTATTTCTGCACTAGCCTTCACTTGATATCTGGTACTGGGGAATCAGTTACATGGTCTTCAGCGGCACACTAGGATGAGCGTGCCTCTCTTCAGCTCATGGGAAATGTGGTGGTCCTCAGAGACAAGAGCTCCTTTAACAATAATCCTGACTTTCCCTTCTATCTATGTCCTTGTTTCTTTTAGCCCCTGATCACCTTGGAGGGCAGCATATCATTCAAGTTTACTTCTGAAGGAATGAACACTATCACGGTACAGGTCTCAGCTGGGAATGCCATACTGCAAGACACTAAGACCATTGCGGTATACGGTGAGTGCCCGCCGTTTGGGATGCACTTCTATCTTCATTCTCAAATAATGTCATTGACCCTATGAGGCTAATGACTTTCCGGGATTAAAGATGGCAGAACTTGAAAAAAGAGCTCCAGTGATCTGAGGCTCTCCTTTGGAGAAGGCTATTCACTAGCCAAATAGTAGTCATGGGACCCTGGATGTTTCTGGTGCATGAACAGAGACTCTTAGCTCGATCACCTTGTGTAGACTGGACTGGGCTTCATCATGAGTAAGGCTAACTCATTATAGTTGGGATTTTTTCTAGTACTTGAGTAGTTAAAACCATTTATTAGAGAAAAATAGCTAATTCAGAGAGACTTTGCTTTTAAATTCCATCTTAAGGCAACCTTTATTCATTAACCAAATACTTTTAAAACTTCTTTCACAAATCTGTACTTAAAACAAGAAAAGAAATATGTTCCCCACCTTCAACAATAGCAAATCCTCCATTAACCGAAGCAACAGAGATTTCACAGAGGCCACCAGAGGCCAGGCGTGGACTCAATGCCAGGGAGAGAAACAGACACACAGTACAGTTTTGGGATGCCTGGGGAAATCGAATACATTTCAACTATTAGATGAAATAAACTTTACTGAAATGGAAATGTAGGATGATTGCTTGAAAATAAGATATAAAAACAGCTTTCACAGATTGATCCCACTTTGGTAATTTTTTTATATCAAAAGCTAATCAGTTGGATATGAACTAAGTATTACCAGCCAATAGTAAAGACAGAAATGTTTATTATTAATATGGAAGTGGTACATATGCATCGTGGGAAATTAAAATGTAAAAAATACGATTTTAAAACTAGATACAGAATGTATGTGCTTCTGAAAGAGAAAGAACGTGGAACCAGGGAAAAAGGAAAGAAAAAAAAATGGATTCTTTTTTTTCCCCAATATCAATTTAACCCAGTTCTGGAATCAGTTGCTTCTAATAATATGATGTAGGTATAGATTGTCCCTTGGGACATAAGGCTTTTTTTTCTAATCCTTTGTTGGGACAACTTGACCTTCAAAACCAAAGAGCAATTTGTGAGCAACTTTAACATGTCTGAAGACAAAAACGCCCAAGGCTATTGTTCTAGAAACAGTGTTACATCTATTAGTTTTGCTTCTCTCTCCAGTCTGACTAGGTTTAGTCAGCTCAGACAGCAAGAAGTCAACTGGATGTGAAACAGCCCAACCAGAGGCTACAGCATGACATGCATAGTGGAGAGAGCTGTTGAGTCAACCTCTTTACCGAGCTCCTTTCTGCATGCTGGGGTTGTGTTTAATCTTCACTAAAACCCTAGCATAAGGAAAGTGAGTGTGTGAAATCTCATTGTACCCAGGAATTAAAGGTTTCAAAGCCAGCTCCACTTGGCCCTGGGCCATTGGTCTGATAATTCCCTTCATATTCCTTTTTTGTTGATGTTGTTTTTGTTTCTGTGGCCAATACTCTGACAAAAACAGGTTTAGTTTGGTTCACATTTCCAGTGGGATAGAGGCCCTGGCAGCTAAGATATGGTACCAGGTAGGGAAGCTGCCTGATAATCTCACATCCATACTCAGGAAACAGAGCAGAGAGCACAGGAAGCAAGGCCAGAAAAACTCCCAAACTTACATAGAATAGCACATTTCCTTCAGCAAGTTTCCACCTGAAATGTTTCAGTGCCTCAACAAACAGTGCTACCAGTTGAAGACCGAGTGTTTAAAACCATGAATAATTGTGGGACATTGCACATCCAAACCACAATGCCCTAAATAGATATCCTAACCCATAAATTATTTCTTCTGGATGGACTCCTCGCCATCATGAATGTCACAAGTTACAGTAGTGGGTACTGAGCCATGCACAACTGTCCCTTTTGTCAGGTGTGTAGCTGGCCTTCTTCTATGAATCCCAGAGAGTATCATAAATCTAGAAGGTCTGGTTCTTCTTATCCAAACCATCATTTGCTGCAAGGAAATTGTGGACAGACATGGGAAATGACTGACTTTAAAGTCATTCTGAGACTTTGTGACAGTTCCACTAAAAACGACAGTGACAGAGACACAGACTAACATTAATGAAGCCTGTTTTAATCACCAGCAGCTGTCCCAAGCACTTAAGATATATGACCTTCCTTATTAAATCTTGCAAACAGAGAGAGAGAGAAAGAGAGAGAGAGAGAGAAAGAGAGAGAGAGAGAGAAAGAGAGAGAGAGAGAGAAACTATAATTATTGCTGCTTTACAAAACTTGGCGTAAGTCCCACGAACAAGCAGAGCCTAAGAATTCTGTGTTCAGCAGGGTCATTTCCATGCCAGTGTTCTCCTTGTCATGCTTTGTGTTCTCACCCTCAAGTCTCTTTAAGGGCATCTTCTAAATGTGGTCACCCTGCATACAGTGGGTGATCATCTCTTTCTTCATTAAAAATGTTATTAGAACAGATGGTATGCTGTAACCATTCTCATTCATTTTCATTCAGATGAATTATTTAGACAGTCATACACATGCTTTGAAATGTTTTGTTTGTTTGTTTTGGCAATTCTAGGACTGTACCTGGAGTGGTATATCTATGAGGCAAGTGTTATATCACTGAAGGATTGCATTTGCCCTGTGATTTGAAACTTTTAATGCATTGTGACTTATTAAATAAAAATTACACCAGCCAGAGTTAAATAGGAAGGTTTGAGCTCAACTAATATAAAAGGAAGAGTGATTCTGAAGTCCTCCAGTTAGCTGACCAAAGAGTATTGGAGAACCATAGGGACATGCGAGGTCATGAGTGTGGTTAAGACACCTGAAGCAACTACTGTCCCCTAGGTAAGTCAGTCTCTGTCTTCCCACAAAAGCAGGAAGGGGACAGTTGTGCCTTTCTTGGTCATGGCTATCAAAAGACTATCTCACCCATGACCCTTGGCCATCACATTTTTAAGTTGTCTGAGATTTACCTCTTAAAGGGTTGGAGCTCTAATCAACAGCCCCGAGTTTTCTAGAGTACCCAGAGGAAAGAGAGGCCAGCAGCTGCACCCAGAACATGCCTGCACAGAACTAAGTAAAATGAGAGAAAGGAAAGGCCATCATGCCGGACGGCAGGAGGCAAACCATTGAAGAGTGATGGAGGAAGGCCGGTTTACCCAAAGGGACCAAGCAGACTGAGAGGAAGGAGTCTTATTTCTCTTCATATGCTCCAGGCTCCAGGCCTTGACAAAATGGCAAGTGTGTCATATTCATCTCCTTTAAGAACTGAAAAACAGAAAGGCCATTTAATTGGCTTTTATTTTTTTTTCTTTTCCAACCCTACTATATGTATTTGAATACTTAGGAAGAACATTTCTAGGACATCCTATCTTGACCTCGTGTAGGTTCACACGTTAGATGATAATGAGGAAGCCACACCATTTGTATTCTCTCTCTAGGCTAGACACTCTCCCCTTATATATGATGTCACTGCCCCTTAATGGGAGAGGTGAGGAGAGAGTGAGAATGACATAAACCTCTGCCTTGAGAGCAACTTCAGAGCTCACGAGGTGACTCTTGGGTCCTGCCATTTATCACACTGCTAATTCATATGCTTATAATTGTTCTCCACCTGAAAGGACTTAGGGATGTTCTCAGGGCTCATCAATGACTCAGAAAACATATCTGTGGAGCAAAGCCGCTGTCACGAGTACATAGTTTGTCACCTAAGAGTCTTCAAAGCATGTGTTTGATGACTTGGTAGCACTGATATGTACAAGTGTGTACATATCACATATCACAGAAATGTACAAGTGTGGGCTTTTGTGCCTCCTGAATGTATGATTGATTTCGTCCATGTCACTTATCTGCCACTGAAGCACATGGACATGCCTGAAACAAGAATTGATTGTCAAAGATGTAAATGCATAAATAATGAAGCCTCCTCCATGAAAATGGAATCATTTACACATTGAATAAATAACTGCAGATTACATGCTAAGGACATGGCCCTTAAAAACCTACAGCTACCAAGTACCATCCTATGGCCAAGAGCAGAGAGCCTGTATCCTCACAAAACTTAACACACACACACACACACACACACACACACACACACACACACACATGCATGCACACAGTCACACAAATATACACACACAAATTCACACACACCCTCACACGCACACACGCGCACGAGCACACACATACATATGTGTGTATATATGTATATATACACATATGTGTGTATATATGTATATATATGTATGTATTGATGAAAGATATATAGATATAGATTAGATATAGATATAGATCCCATTATGTATATCTGATGATGAAGGAGTCAACTACTGGGATAGTCTCCATGGCTGTGGGGTTAGAACAGCCTATCCAATGAGATTCTGAGGGAAAAGAGCCAGGCCTGCTGTGGTATGGGGGAGCTGAGGCATTAGCTATGGAGAGTGGAGGCATCATGGAGGAACAGTGGGAAGGATGGGCCCTGTCAGTACAAGGTGTGCGGGCTGGAAACACTGCAGACCATGAGGCAGCAGAGAGGGGCTATACCATGTCATATGGGATGAAACAGACTGTCAAAAGAAAAGTGCATTCATTCGAAGTGCCATGTGGAGCACCTGGCATATTTGGGGAGAGGATACTGTAATCTGCAAGTTCTGTGTGCCATACACTATGAGGTAGAGAGATTGAGGATATAAAAATACACTCTGACACTGTGATTTGAAGCTCGTGACAACCTTGGGTCTTAGCTTCACTTTCTTGGAACAAATGCCAGCTTATGGCACAGTGACACAGAAGACCAAAGTTGACCCTTTTTTGGAATACAGGGGTTCCTCTGCCAGCTGATTCCTGTCCTGCATGCCTTGGTCTAAATGCTCTTCATGCCTCCTCTGAGCTCCTCCCATTTCCTCCCAGAAAATTCCTCTGTATGATTATTGTTAGTTGAATCACCATACAACTTCCTGGAGGATCAATACTAACCCAGGGACTGCAGAGAAACCTAAATTATTCCTGATATTAGGAATGAGAAATGCCATCCTATGAAGCTTATGAGCAAAAAACTGCTAGCTGAAGAATAATTATGTCAATGAATAAAAGTACGTAATATCTTAATTACTGTATATTCATAAAACAATAAGAGTGTATTCTTAATACGGTGGTATCATTAAGAAATATAATGAAAACAAATGCTGAGGAAGAACGGTTAGTCAGGGAAAATGTGAAATAGCTTAGAATAGTCTTGTAGGTATGCAGTGGGATGAATGAGGACCCCAGTTAGAGTACACATGTTTTGGCATCATAACATTGTCATGCATATGGGGCCCTCCTATCACTTACTGTCCAGGATTCCAAAGTCTGTGCTGAGGACAGTGGGCAAAGGCTGCAGACGTAGGTATGGGCCACAGTCTGTGACTTCAGTTTAGCAAAGGAAGGGCTAACAGGGACAGGATAGTGTTTGCCCTCAAGACGGGTCATTATGGCGAGTATGGAAGTGTTTGTATGTAAGACAGTGTTTAGAGTGCATTGTGGAACTGTTTAACTTGTAGTGATGAAGTTACTGTTACATCCACAGAGGAATTCCGCTCTCTTCGCTTGGCTTTTTCTCCAAACTTGGATGACTACAACCCCGACATCCCGGAGTGGAGGAGGGACATCAGCCGAGTAATCAAAAAGTCTCTGGTGGAAGTGAGTACACACAGTACCTTCTCTCCACCAGACACAAACAGAATTCTCTGTCCTTGAATAGCTTCATGGAGAACAGACCCGTAGCAGAGGAAGGAGAAGTCAGAGCTGGAGCCCAGAGGAAGTTCAGTTAAACAGTTTAGTATCTTAACATTTGTGATCTAAATATTCATGCCTTTATTGTTGGGTGAGCACAGTCCTCAGAAACACATGGCCCTTACCCCTATGAAGCTGATTCTGCTTCAAGAAGGACATGGAGATCTGTGGCAGTCATGCAGCTGAGCTCATGCCTTGGTCATTCGTAAAGGAAAAATCAGTGACTGCATAATAAGGAAAGAGAACCCTGTCTAAGTATCTTCAATGGTGAGTATAATTAGTAAGAAAAGCTCAGGGTCCAGATCCACATCTGTCAGCACATAGCTGCAAGAGCACATAGCACACAGTACCTAACTATATTTCTGTGTCTTCTTTTTTAAAGAAAAACTTTATTCTTTTCCAATCCCAAGAGAAGGTAATTAGTACCCTCATTGTGTAGAGAAAGCAACCAGGATATCTCTCCTAGACTCTCATGAGCAATAGGTGATAAAGCTACAAACTTGGGTTGAGTGCCATGATTCTCATTCCTGGGATCTTACAATCACAGCCTCTAAGCTCCCTAAGCTTTCTGGAGGAGTTACTAAGTGGTGTGACTTATTTCTCAGTGGGAACTCAACTTGTGAGCCATTGATGTTCATTCTCTCCCCTCATCCCTGCAGTACCCAGGTCTCTGCTCCTAAGTCACCACTCCTCACACTCCTGTGTGACTTCCACATCTTCTGGTGCCTTCCACCTGACTCTTCATCTGTCATCTTTCTCCAAAGGATTCACCCGGTCTCTCTCCCTCCCTCACAGGCCACAGGGATTCCCAGCCAGCATATCCTGGTGGCAGTGTTACCTGGCTTACCCACTGCTGCTGAGCTCTTTGTTTTGCCCTATCAAGATGGAGCTAGAGAAAACAAAAGGTCCCCAGAGGACCTGGAGCAGGTGAGTTATTCAGAAGATATTTCAAACTTCTAGCCACCATAATAGTTCTGGGATGACTGGTGGTGTACAATTAACCCTGACAGGAGAACCAGTGTTTAGTCAGAGAGCTGAGACCAGGTGACGTCTTCAAAGGCCATGCCACTTAGAATGTGGTATGCATTTCAGTGAGGTCTTCCTTTTAGTGAAGAGGCCACAGGTTTAGATGTAAGCCAGGTTTCCAGCTTTGTCACTGCTATTGTGGTTCTATCATACAAACGAGGCAATGACAGACAAAAGAAAATAAGTCGGGTTGGGGATATTTAGCTCAGTGGTAGAGCGCTTGCCTAGCAAGCAGAAGGCCCTGGGTTCGGTCCCCAGCTCTGAAAAAAAAAGAAAAGAAAAAAGAAAATAAGTCATTTAGCTAAAGTCACTGTGATCCCATAGGTACTTTTGTCAGTTGAGGAAATGACATAAGAAAGTATTTGGCCAGGAGAGTTCAATAAATTTGTAACAGTTATGTTTATGGTTGTCTTATGATAGAAAAAGATAAGGAAATAAGAAAACTAAGACTGCAGTAGTGAAAAACACTTCTGGAAGAAGAAATGCTGATACTGAGGAAGTAAGATGGTTTGTGAATTGACTTTCAGAAAGTAGAGAAACAAACAGAAACAGCAAGGACTTGGAAGACTGGTGAGAATGCGGCTCGAATTAGTTATCATGGTTTAGGGAGGAAAAGGGACTCCTGTCATTTCAGTGGAAAGCAAGATACTACGCTAGAGTTTGTAACATGATTAAAGAAACCGATTATATTGTAGCTTGTTCACAGAGTTCCAGTCGAAGTAAACCCGGTATCCACATAAAACCTATGTGAAACTTGTATCCTAGTTATGGAGAGCATTGTTTCCCTGACAAAAAACAGTGCAATGATGAAATTGTCTTCTAAGGCCAAGATATGAGAGTGCATGCCGCTCACTAGTAACCTGTAGTTTCCGTTGTTGATGTGTTCCTCTGACTTGGTCACTGAGGGAATGGTAGTTAGCTTTGAAAGTCATTTAATGGAAAAGACAGAGATACAGTTGAGGCAAAGACAAATTCAGAACCAATCCCAAGCATCACCAAATTATTTCCTCTTTCCTCTCTCCTTCTGCTCTCCCTGTGACCACATGGGAAGCTTGTGCAGGAATAGGGCCAGTACATAGGAAAGTGTGGATGGCTACAGCAAGTCCTGGCTTCTGGTTAACTTGAGTTTAACTCCACTCTAAAGCCTAGGCCTGTTGTCTGATCATCCCAGTAGGTTTGCAGTTGTTTTGGGTCCAATGTGGGTCAAGTGAAGAGGGATCTCTTCATCCTTACAGTTCTGTAGATAGAGCACTGCTGCTAACATTTCAGATACTTCTACCCTCTGTGTATCAGGGTTAGAGTAGCCCATCCCAAGCTATTTTATAATTGTAAAAGCAGAGGACTAAGTTCTTCATAGCAAACATAGAGGAGGAAGAAACATTGGTAAAACTAAAGCAGCTTCCCAATGTTATCAGTATAAATGTGTAATAGAATACATAGACTTTAAAGACAAATACAGAGGCTATAAACAACAGAAATAAACCCACTATGTGACAGTTGAACTCTGGGATGCTGATCATAGCTGCTTTCTTCATGTTCTGGTCCATTCCTTATAAAGAAGTTGAACAGAACACCCAGTAGGGTAAGAGAATGGATTCTGTCCAGTGGTTCTTGAAGAGTGGGAGGGAAAGCCCACAGTAAGTATACCTGGATCTCTTTTCTGAGCCACTTTTGACAGCACCCCCCACCCCAGGGAACGGAAATGCTAATTGATTGGGACTCTCCTGTCTGTGAAATAAATTGAGAATTCTTCCCAGTGAGAAGCACTTGACCCCTTATCAGGATGCCATCACCAGGTTAATCAAGTGCCCTCTATCTGGGAGAGCTCGACCAATCTTGCTTTCAGACTTCCAGTGAGTGTGGGAAGGCTCTCGTGCCCTCAGTGCCCTCATCAAGAAGATCACACGCTGATATCCCAAGACTAGTTTGCTCAAGTCTGGCCCAAGTTATGCCCTCTCGGCCCTGCATCCCTTGCTTCTCCCTGAGTTCTCAGGAGTGATAGACATGGATGTGCCATGTCTGGAGGGAGGAGAGACCACCATGCTCTGAGGTGACAATGCCTCGCTGGAGAAAGAAGGGGCTTACACTTGTAGTATTTCAAGCTCCTTAAATGGCATTATGGGAAGAGCATGCCAATTAGTAATCCAAAGCTAAATGGTCAGTCCTGCATACGAATAACATTATACACACTGAGTAGGTCATATTTAGGCAATGACAATATTTATGACATTTATGACAATGAATAATTGATCATAATGGATCAAAAGCGTTATGTGGGAGGATTTAAAGAAGGAACAGGAAAGGAAAAATATTATAATATCAAAAATAAAATTAAAACGTACAAGTGTTACTATTTTGGACTAGGTCAGACTTGTCATTGATAAATTTGTCAAAGTATTTGCTATTTGGGAATTTTAAATAATGTGTAGAAGACCACCACACATTTGTGCTATGACCACAGTGCCTGCTACATGAGGATTACACAGGACTATATATGTTTTCATAGATTTCTGAGGATCTGCAGTGGGAACCTCTTAGCTCTATGGGGGATTCATTCCTGTCTTCTGCAGCTTCGCCTCACCCTTGCTAAGCTAGGACACTTCAGATAATCAATTTGTACATCCACACTGAGTGGCCCTAAGACAGAACTGTGAGTACTATCTGCTTGATGCAAACCCTGAGAAGCTGGGGTCCAAGCAAATAGAGATCCAAATGCCCACTCAGTAAAGGTGGGGCAGATGTTCATTTCAAAGGACACAACTAATGCTCTCACTCCAGAAGCCCAGTGTTCAGTATGGAAACACAAACAATAAAGACCATGGCAACATGTTGCATCCAAGTTAAATAGTATTCCCACAGTAATGTACATTGAGGAAAGCAACTTAGATCATGCACAAGGTAATAAATTCAAAATATCAGGGATAAATATGCTCAAGGAACTTGAAGAGAATGTGAATAAATTCCAGGATCAAGACCAAGAAAACACAGACTTTTGAATGGAATAGGGAAAGCAAGTCAACGTTTTCTTTTATTTAAATAGTATTTCTATTTGTTATTTGAAAATTCCATATATGCAAACAATGAATTTTGAGTAATCCATTCTAACACCCCCATCCAAATGCTTCCCTCTCCCAACCTCAGGCATCCGTTCCAGATCCTTATCTTTGCACTGTTTGAAAAATTAACTCCTTCCTTAAATGTCCCTTTTGTTCTAGTTCCAATGACAGACATATTTATTCCTGTCATGTGAGTGCATTTTCCCCCAGATAATTGTACTAAAAATACTCTAGATGTTGAATATGTTGCTGGAATGGTGCCCACCACTGCTGAGAATTAAATATTGATGGCCTTCATTCTTTTGGGCACATAGGATTATAACTATAATTTTCGACTGTCTAGGCAGAACATTGACACTTATTTAAGACAATGAATTGGGAGAAGGAGGGCTATATGTGGTTTCCAACCTGAAGAACTCAAGTGTTTGCATGTTTCCTTTCTCCTCTGATATAGTTAGTGGAAACATTTAAAATGGCTTCTCCTCCAGTTTGTTTCCCTGTGTGGTAGGAAGCTCCTGCCTACCAGTGGTTGATACCACACATGAGGGAAAAAAATGCCTCTTTTGTTCAGATGAAAATTTTCTGTTGTTACTTTACTCTAGCTGAGTTGATTCTGATTGTTACACTCAATCTTCATATTTTGGGTAAGGAGAATTGCTGTTTCTCCAACAGTAAGGCTTTCCTCTGACATCCTTCCTAGTTCCTGTATTGAGTCTCCATTGCCTTTTCAACTAGTAATTTAAATGAACTTCATCTGCATCATAGACATGTCCTACCAAACAGACAAAAACCAAGAATAATAGGCTGTTTCTCGAGCCATGATTGTTTAGCTGAAGTAGAATAGGAAATAGGCTGTGAAGGAAAGCTGCAGAAAAGGATGACGGTATGAAGGAAAAATGAAATTCACTTAGGAGACACACTGTTCACTGGACAGCAAGAGAAGTACATTCATCTCGCTTCAGCAATCCCGTCTCTGAGCAGTCATACATTATTTCACTTGAGTCTTTCTCAGGCAACTGCTTTTCCTTCTCACTTAGGCTCTGGCTATGCTTCCTTTAGGTTTGTAGCTTCCTGTAATCTATCTGTCGTCCAAATTTTCAAATATTACAATTTGTACAGATTACTGGACTGAATACATTCATGAGGAGCATGTTAGGGAATGTCTATCCCTGTGACCCTCATTGCTCAGTGGCCTTGGGGACAGTATATTTTAGTTTGAGTGTGTTACAGATGGATTAGAAATGACAGTGTAATGAATTAAATACTGAACCGCTTCTATCTCAGAAAAATATATAACTAGACATCTTTCTTTCCCCCTCTTGGGTAAATGATTTGAGAAACCTATATTTTTTTTAGTTGTGCTAAACTAGGATTAAGAGCTAAACAGAGCTGAAGTCTAGTCTCAACACCTCAAATATTAACTTGGTAATGTTCTTCAAGCCCTATGCTTTTCCATGGGGATGGCAGCATCAACAAATAAGAAAAAATTCCTAGACACATGCAACATTACCAAATTAAAGTGTTCAGTGCATGTATCATGTACTAAAATATTTAAACAACATCTCAGGATCTGATAAAGACAATACAGAGTAAATATTTCCATAATTAACCTGGTGAGAGGTTTAAAGTATTGCTGAAATTTGTAAATTGTTTACTACTAATTTATGTGAATAGCAAAATGCCCAGTTCTAATTGAGGTTATTCTTGTATGTAATGTAAATTGCATCTACTTTTGCTGCTTATGCATAATTCTTTCCCACAGAGTATATATCCCTTATCAAGTGTCTTTTGATGCAAGTTAAATAACATGAAACATGTTCTGTTACTAAATTAATTTTGCATACCTGACTTGGTTTTGTAAATGATATAGACAAAGCCAATGAAGTAATGATAAAAACCAACACACATCTAAGAAGCTAATTACTTTCCCAAGGGACTCTCCTGGAGATAATAAATTAAAAGTTGGTTGTTTGGATAAATTATATTTTCTGATTTAGATATTTATATGTCTCACTTGAGTATAATCATTTTCAGGAATAAACAGTGATATCACTTCACTGGGATGAAAGTGGGAAGCCCTTCCACTATTGATACATAATTCTATATTAGGTTTCTGATAGTCTCTAGGAAACAGGTCAATTTTCTAATTGCTTCTCAGATGTCTTTCATGTTTGGACTAAAGTTTTCTTTTCTCATTATATGTCCACATATACCTGAGTTTGTATGTTTTTATGTGTATGCATATTAACAGTTTGCATTTATTTGTAAGTTTCAAAACCTAAACCATTGTGATAGGCATTTACTAAAAATCTGTTGTTTATTTCCTATCAAACTCTACTAATTGAGTAGTAATAAGAGATAACAGAGAAAATACCTTTGATGAAATAGCTTGGAAAATCTATTCTTCTTGAAAACCTGGAGCTCTGAGAAAATTGTCCCATGCTAATAAAAAATGAATATCTCCGCAGAAGGACAAGGTGGGACTCAGCATAATTTTAACTTAGAATTGCTTTTCTTCATGGCTTCACAATGGCAACGTTTGAGAGAACGACTCCTGGTGCTCATCGGCAGCGTGTGAGGATCATCTGTCCCTCCCCTTGTCTAGCAGAGAAGTTTATGTTCAGGGCACTGAAGTTCTATTGCCAACTAGGGACTTCTATAATGGACTCCAAACTAAGCCATCAGATCCTACTTAATCATTAAGGTTCAACACTGCCATTTTGGCAACTTACTAGAGGAGAGGAAACAGGAAATAAAAAGGGGAAGCAGAGGAATCTAACTAGAAGAATAATGGCCAGCATCCATCTAATGAAACTTAATAGTATATTAAATAAAATATAAACTCGATGCTTAAAATAATATATTAAAAACAAGGCAAAGATAGCAGATAAAAATAAGTAGTATGAATATCTTTTGGAGCCTTTCAGAAATCCCTCGAAATCTGTTAGCAAGGCACAAAATGCTAAACAAAAAAAGGGCTTTTACCTTTTTTTGTAATACCTTGCTGTATGTAATTTCTACTCAGACCCCATGCTCAGGTTGAATAGTCTAGAATCCCATGTTCCTTATCAACATATACCAGCCTCAGAAGTAGTTTAACAAATACCTATTTGTAGAAACAACCGATTCACTGCTTAAACTGTGGCTGCATTGTCTTCACCTACATTGTTTATTAAGCTATTGCCAACATTTATTATCCAACAGTGATAAAGTTCTTACCCACAGAAGCCATGGAGATGGTTTAGAGAAAACGAAGGAAGCAAAGTAAACCACACCATAATGTTTGGAATGTAACCAAGATCCCGCTCTTCACTTCCTGTATATAACAGACCCTCTCTTCTGTCATTTGCTGTATAATGCTAGCAGGCCTTGGTGAACATTCAAAGTATTTCTCAGAGTGGCTGTTCATAGTCATTAAGGTGATTTTTGGTGCACTAACTCTAACCCTTCTTTCAGATATCTGAAGTTCTAATCCACAAACTCAACCAAAACTTGGTGCACTTTGAGCTGAAGCCTGGGGTCCAAGTTCTTGTCCACGCAGCTCACCTAACAGCAGGTCAGTTCTCATGGTGGGAGTTCTTGCCAGCCACTGTACTGAAGGAAAATCATGTTCCTTAAATTCCAGGATAGATGGTAGTTATAAGTTGAGCATAATTCCTAAAAGTTTCTTTGATCGATGACTCTTCCCTAATGGGAAACAAGTTCAGCACGAGAATAAGATATTGTTTCTACTTAGTCCCTGGAAAGCAGTTCAATAAATCACGTAGAGCATGCTCCCGGGTGATAGCATGCTTTGTTTCAAAATACCTCGTGAAAAAGAGCATTAACCTTACAGGTAACATTTTTCAAAATCTTTCTATAAAGGCTTGTTCTCAAATCATTCATAGCACAAAGAATTTGATTTATTTATGTTCCAGGCTACTGTAGTAGAGTTGAAGTAGATATTTAGGAGCAATATAAAGTCAACCTTGATTTGGTCTAATTTTATAAATAAATGCTATTGATTTTCTGACTAATGAAAAGCAGGCAGGGGGTATCCTTATTCTAACTATAGAGAATGCCTTTGATAAAAATAAGTAATTTCAAACATTTATAAACAGATATCCCTATGTATGCAAATAATCAATTCATAGAACAATATTTATCAGTTACTTGTTTTGGCCAAGCACCAGCTTCAGGGAGCACAAATGCCAACTAGAAACTGTTGATGTAATGATAAGACTTATGATCTCATTTAGTGTGGGCAAGTATAGTGGTGGCATTGGGTAGAGATATGCTATACAATATGGACAAGGAATAAGAAGTGGGAGGAAGTTTCTTAATAAGCCAGTATATGAGCATATATGTTGAGAGTTAACATTCTATATAAGCATTTACAATTTTATATTTTAATTTGTTTTGCTTTCTTTTCTTACAGTCATATTTTTATTTTCCATAATTTTGTTAGAACTCAATATGCACACCAGAAAAAAAATTTAAATATTCTATGCCATAGAGTTGGTGATGGGATGTAAGTCCTTGAGATTCTGTGAAAATTGGGTTGATTTGGACAATATTTTTAGAAGAGTGCATGGTGTATGAAAGTTGCTCTTTTCTCATTTTTCTTTCCTTATATTATTATCAGTTGAAGTAAATTAAGAAATCAAAAGCAAAGATTAATTCTGTTTGTTCCAAATGATACTGAATATTTTATAAAGGAGATAGTATTTGGGGAGATTCTTAAAAACTGGATAGAACAGAACTCACAACCTATTCCAAAGACAGAAGCACCAATGGGGAAAGTCTTTGGGGGCTGCTATAGAAGCCAAATGAATGAGGATGGAGGCCAGAGTTTTCCATGTCCATTCATCAGCTTCTTGGCAATTCCAAGAGGTTCCCGGGTCTGGAAGCTGGTTAAGCACACTGCCACTATCTCCCGTTGTTCTCCCACTGTGGCATCAACTAAATAGCCATATGCAATTGATAATGAACATAGGGAATGGAGGTAGAGTGTGGACCATGCTCTGTGACCCATCTGTACTTCAGTGGGGTCCGAGAAGCCATAAAAGCCTTTGACAAGAGATGTGAAGGACACTTGATTCGTTAATGGAACTTGCTTAGGAGACACACGACCCCATCATCATCCTCTCCCACAGAGCCTCGAGCTACTTGCTCATGTTTTAAATTTAGAGGCTGAATATTCTAGGACCCGATACTACAGTCGAAATTCTGCACTTGAAGGTATATGTTTCCTCTCTCGTCCTTCTAAATTTGCTTTACAGGCCCACTCAGCTTCTGAGTGAATTCGGACAGCAAGTGGTAAATTTTGTTGTAATGTGCTTTGTTTGTCAGAAAACTCCCTCTGATCCATGTACCTAGAGACTCTGTTGGAGTGAGGGAAATATCCCAAGGCACGCTAAACAGAGAATTAGCTGTATTTCTCAATCCCTCTACACTGAGGCCAACTGTTTTGACCCTGCCCCTTTTTGCACAGCTCTCCTCTGTTCGTTAGTTCCAGTGTTTCATCTCACCTGTCATTATGTCATACATAATGACATATGTCATTATGTCTTCACCTATGTCTCACATTATTCTGGTACACTTGACATGCTTCAGCACCATCATCCAAGAGGTGGCCAGGAGGATCAAGGCAACCCTGGGTTGGGTTGTAGAGACCCTATCTCAAATATAAGTAGAATACGAAAAGGAGCAGTTCGGTGGGTGCCCTTCTTGTGGGAAATAGTATGGAATGGAAGTTAAACAGTAGGTAATTAGATATATGAGACTGGTGTAGCCCATGGCTTAATTATGAGAAACTGATGCAGCAAGAGCTTCCTAAGAATGCATAGATACAAATCTCGTGTGGAAGCCTCATTTTTTTATACCTATGAGAAATTCCTTCAGCTGCAGTCGCTCTAGATGGCCAGGGGCAATACAAAGTTGAAAAGGCTTGAGAATTTCCTCCATTTCACACTTGCAGTCCACTCACAGAAGGGTGTCTGGGAGTAGGATTCAGGGTTCTGGAAAGAAACACTTGTAGAAATAATGTATCATTGGACATCCACATAACAATACCAACATTTGAAAGGTGGGAAGCTGTACCAAGGATATGTAAGATTCAAGGTTGCCAAGACAACAGGAGAAAAGACACAGCTGCAGGCAGGAAAAAAGAGTTCTTATCCTGGGACAACTTGACAAGAGCGAGAAAAGTCTTTATCTTCCAATCACTATGGCTACCTACTTTCATTCCTATTCAATTTAATAGGGACATATTCTGTGCAAGCTTTAGGAGCCAGCATCATGAAGCTTCTATCAATCATGGCTGACTCTGCAACTATCTTGATGTGGACTCAATGTGGAACGTTAGTTTCTGTGGAGGAGGAAAATGACAAAAACTGAAAGAATAACTGAACCCCAAAGTGCTGTTTGCTTATACAAGTGTGTAGAACTGGCCGTATCCCTAGGTGCACACATTCTGGACCAGATGTTTATAACGAGATGAGCAACAAAGGATTTGTACCAAGAATGAGACTTTCAAATAATTATGAGGATAGGCATTAGTTTCTCACTTGAAATTGATCCTGGCATAGCTCTAGCTTTTGCAGTTAGAAAAGTAAAAATAGTTATTTGAACATCAGTCCAAGGGTCTACATGTGTGACAAACGGTATTTTCCTTTTGTGCATGAAAAACAGGGCCCTGTGACGGGTACTTTAGCTGAACGCTGGGTAGATTGTGATGGTGTTTTCTAAATTGAAATGAACGTATTTGTATATGGGTGAAGAACGTGTTTAGTGCAGATATGGAATTTCAGTTTCCCTGTCCTCCCATGCCCCATATAGAAAAGGGAAATAAACCACGGCCTGCAACAGAACACGTCTCTAAGCAGTACTGCCGAAACCTTCCCAGGGACCATTACTGAACATTGCTGCTGCTATTAATTGCTCGGCAGATGTTTATCAGCCTCCTTCTTAAAATGTTCAAGCCAGAGGATGTTTCTGGTGAGACGTAGAGCATGGTTTGCTTAGACTCCCAGGGAAATGAACTGTCTCCTTTCAGGAATTTACTGACCTTGTTTTGGTTTTCAAATTCAGTTTCCTATCTGCTTTTATGGGGGCATAAGACAAGCATTGGCAGAGAACTGGGTGTCATTAGAAACTGGATAGGGCTTCTTTTCTTCTGGGTGCTCTCTTTTGGAATTCATTCATTTCTATATCTAAGCTGAGCCAAACTTCGAACACAGGGACTATTTTGTTCATAATCTTTCCTACGCTCCATGGAAACTGTCTGGTTTCTCTTGAGGGTCTGCCTACACCTGACAGATAAGTTTCTGGTATTCTCTTTGCAGAAACAAGAGATTTGACATTATGTCGAATAGAGGAGAAATAAAGGACAGGTTGAAACAAAGGTGGGGCCAAGGTCCCAATTTAAACAAATGCTTTCAGCTTTTAGAGTCCTCTTTAGCAGTCAGGCTCAGACATTGCAGAACCACTGAGAGAGTTGGAAAGTTGTGTATAAATAAGCAACATTTGGGATTGGACTAGAAATGTTAGTGTTCAGGATAAAGTGTAACTTATTCACACTACTTCCTGCCCCCAAATCCTTCAGTTCTCTACACACCTAAGTCTATTTGTATTTTAAGACTTTAGTTTATGCCAGCATGTGTGAGGCGTCTTCCCAGAAGCCTTCACCTCATTACCACCTCCCATGTCGGACTCATCTGTTTTTGTCTCTTTCTGATGATGCTTATTATGGCCATCTTCTTCCTCATCTTCCTCGTACATACTATTTATGAGTATGTTCTCAATGTCAGGACGGTGTCACCATTACTGATCCCAGCAGAGAAACTGCACATGTCAAGTGCTCAACAAACTTTACTTTTGACAATAATCCAGTGCATAATTCATAACCTGTAGAAATTTATATTTGTGAGCCAGTCTCCATGACTACTCTAGCTGAACACCTGGCTAGTGGAGACTTCCATTATTTTTTCCAACAAGCATCGAGAAAAAAACATTTTCTCTTTTCGTTATTCCCAATCATGGATACTGTAATGCATATTTATTTGTGCACTGAGAATGAACAGCTAAAAGAAAAGGCATACCCATGTTCTTTGGAGTTCGATGTCTCAGAATAAGAGAAGGAGAAAGGGTGGGTAGGAAAGCAAAACTCTGATATTGAAAAAAGCCTGAATCAAGTATAACTTACTGCTCCTGGCTCAGTGCTCTGTATTGTATACTTTCAAGATAGAATTTCATCCTGAGAAGTATTTGATGGCCATTTACTAAAGTTCAAAGTCTGATGCAAGCCATTTGATTTCTACTGGCCATTATAAAAGAATAGATCTGAACTATTAACTAAAAATCCCTAAAAAGCATGTTTCGTCTTGTTTATTTTGGTAACTTGGAGTTTCATACATTTCAGATGTATCATATTATTCTTCCAGAGCTTCTATCATCTGTGCCCCATTTGGCAATCATTCCTTTAATTTGTATGGCCCGTGAGTAAGACAAACTAGCTAGGTCCCTTGCTCATTCTACATCAGTCTGAGCTGAACCACAAATACTCATGCAGAATCACAGTGGACAAACCAGTCAGTAATAATGAACAGAGCAGAAACAGAGGAATGACCTACTGAAATGCTTCTTTATGTAGTAATTTTGGGTAATCATTCGTAATTCCTTTTCTTTATAATGTAGAATGTTTGAATGGCTGTTGCAAAGATGGTGATTTTTTTGATGGCCCCATAAACCTAAGTTAATCAAGGAAGGGGCATTTAGTGGTTTATGTTGGAATCAGTGCCATTAAGAGGAAAAGCTGCCAGCAAGCTGTAATAGGAGGTTGGATTTCAGAAGGGAAGATAAAGACACTAGACTGTGAGCTTTAACTCCCCACTTTCTGTCAGACGTCATATTCCTAGACAAGGGAAGTTCACTGGTAGTTGAACAGGTCCTACCTATTGGTGCAAATATTCCAGGCCCCATCAAATGTCATATCTTTGCTGCTATGAGCACTCTTCTTCAGAATTAAAGTGTCTTTCCTTTTGGTTAGCATGGGAGACTGGGAAGCATTGTTAGATTGTTGATTATTTGGTGGTGGAATAGGCAAGTGACTGAGTAGAGATAAACAATGAGACATAGCAACCAAGGGGCTATTCTGGCACAATCCATTTGAGGGTACAAACTAGAATAGGTTAATCCACACTAAAATGGAAAAAATTTCAGGGCTATTCATTCATTGCTAGTTTAGTTTATTGGGTGAATAAACTGAGAATTGAATAATGGGGCTTCACACAAGGCTCTAGAGGAGCTGAAGGCGACTGGTCCTTGAGACCATCTGGATGAATGAAACTTTTTTATATGGTTGACAAAACTGTCTCCGAGCCAAGGTAGGAAAATTTTGCTACAGAGTACCTAGTCCATAGCATGGCCACATTGCAGCTAAACTTAGAAACATCACAAAAATGGAGATATGAGAGAACTCATTGTCTAGAATGAGGCATCCTGGTGTCCTAAGGAGCTGATAATCTAGATCTTAATTTTATAACAATGTCTCCTTATGCATATATGCCCAACTCCCTCCCCAGTCTATACAATGTTGTGTGGAAAGCATTCCATCCATCTGCAATGAGGGAAGCTACCAGACATGCCCCTCCATCACTAAATCTGATTTACAGCTCTGGACAATTACTGAAACAGAGAAGAAAGGCTGTGACACTAATGTAGCAATAAACATTAAAATATAATTTCTTGGCATGGGTAGAGACAACCTTTAGGCAGAATGGGCAGGCGATAGTGAGAGGAAGTAGGTAATAAGTAAAATATTCCTCCAAATGTGGGATATACTATATCTATAATCAAGATAAGTGGCCAAGGGCAGCCAAGTGGTGTGTCTGGGAAGCTATTGCAAATGATTAAAATGTGAACTGGAATCTAAGTGGCGGGGCAAATTGAAAGGCTGGGAGCTATATGAGAGTTAAGCAAATGCTGTTCTCTACGTGCAACTCATATGCTAATTTGAGCAGAAAATGCTACACCCACCTCTCCTTATTTCCACCTGTATTTGAGAGATACAAGGCTCTGTTCTCAGTTCCCCTGAAGGTTCCTGGTCTCCTAGAGATCCGGACACCTGATTAAAACAGAAAGATAAAAAAAATAAACTAACATTTTGCAGAGGAAAAGCCTCAAATCTTAAATAAAAGAATAAAAAGTACAGTAAGGAAGAAAGTACATTTAGGAAAACCCTCCCTTGTCAAGGGCAAGCGTATGTTTTCTAATAAACTGTAACCTTGCCCTCTGTGCTGTGGCAAACAGATTCAACTTCTTTTGCAGGTGCAATAAAAGAGATACCACAGGGATGTTATGGGACTGATATTCCAGTTCAGACACGAATACCAGTTAGGTCAGGAGGAAAGGGTTAGGGTGGGCGAGGAAGTGTACCCTTCAGCCTAGATCCTGACACTGTGTGAGTTCTGGGCTCCAGTTCCACCTCGGGAAAGGTGCTCTCCCTGTGAGGCAGCAGAAGCCCCAGGCAGGAAGTCATAGAAACTACAATGTAATGGAAGCCACAGCATAATCAATGCAGATGCCAAACAGTTGCTGTGGAGCCCTCGACTGTAAAGTGAAATGAATTCTTGCGATAACATTTTCCATTTAGAGATTAAATTAGCGCTAGTGAAATTCTTCCACAGTCAATAAATTCATTTGCCTCTTTACTCTCTGATTGCGCAGTTATTATTTACTAGTAAGTCATTTATGAGTAAAGCCATGATAATGGTATTTTTATTTCCTTCTATTTTTCCTGAAATTAAATATATTTTCCTCTTTAAACAGCCAGGTTGTTTCAGACAGTTATTAAATCACTGTGGTGCTATGATAAATAATAACAGGTGCCAAGAGACGTAAATATATCTTCCCCTATAATGTGATTAAATGACTTTGACTCCTTCATATGTATGTATGTATATACATATATATGTATATTACATATATATATATATTATACACACACACACACACACACACACACACACACACACACACTTCAGCTCACAATAGTTTCTTGGTTGGTTCTTTTAAGAAAGCTATCTCCCTTCAGATAGTTAAGTGCTTTCCTGGTATGCACAGGCCCTCCCTGGATGACTTGATCCCAGCACTGTTAAAACCAGGTAGGTGGCACCCACCAGTAATCCCAGCACTCAAAGATGGGGTGGGCTGTTCCTCTTTCAGGAATCCTCACAGGGCACAAGGGACTGACTTTTATGGAGTGAGTATAGAGGACAAAGAAAATACGTGACTTGCTGGGGAGCCACTGGTTTACTGGATTATTCTCAGGGAAAGCCCTCAAGTAGATATTAATTGTCAGTATTGGATTGGGTGGGTTTAAGGGTTCTTTTTCTTTTCCATTAGAAAATGACCACTTACAATGATTAAGGTTTGGTAGTTTATATGGAAACTCAGGGTGCTGGATGTCCCTCAGTCCATTGCTTCCCCATTAGCTATGAGAGCTGGAGGAAGCATTATGATGCCCATGGTTACAATTTGGTGTGACCTGGAAGAGAAGCCATGATCAAATCTAGGGTGCACTGCAAATGGAAGTCATTCTGCCCACTTTTTGTTCTAATTTTTTTTCTGTGACATTGCCATATCACTTTAATCCCTCAGAGCGTCAACCCAACTGCATCTAGAATCATCTAGGAGACAAGTTTCTGGTCACGCCTTTGCGGGATCCTGTAGATTAGGTTAGCATGTGGACATATATGTGGTGGATTCTATAAGTAAGTTTAATGATGTGTGAAAACCTGCCTTAATAGTCAGTGCACTGTAACATTCCACAGGCTGAAACTCCTGACTTAATAAAAATGATGAAATGATTTGGGCACCGGAATTCAATGCCTTTTTATGACTATAGACCCAATGTGACCAGCATCTTTCTGTCCTTCTCATCATGCCTTTCTCACTGGGGACAACATTCCACAGCACAGGTAGTCAAACCAAACCCTGGTCCTTAAGTTGCATTGGTCAGGAATTTTGTTCCAGCAATGAATAAATTAAATAGTATGTCCTGGGTTCCACAATTTTTATATTTCAAGTAATTAATATAAAGCTTTGGGTGTGCTTCAGAGGCAAGGAAGGAAAGAACTAAAAACCAAGGTAGAGTGTGCTGGCTTCTGCAATTTCTTGATAAAAGTAACATTGGAGGAGAAAAGTGTCAAACAAGCCCCTTGCTGAACTAATTGGACCTACATTTCAAAAGGTTCTGTGGTTGATTGGATTTGTGAAAAGCTGTGGCTCAGCTAAACGTGTTTCCCTCCTGCAGGATTGGATACCTTTTATACACTTTTGTTCACTAAGAGTCTCCAGGTGGGGAAATACCAAGGGTTCCATTTCCCAAACTGACTGCACTGAGAAACTCATCATTTTTCAGAACTAACTCTCTCTCTCTCTCTCTCTCTCTCTCTCTCTCTCTCTCTCTCTCCCTCTCTCTCTGTAATGTCTGGTATACCAGGTTCTTCATAGTCAGTTCCAGCTCTTGACATTTCACAACTGTACTGAAGCACAGATTATTTTCACTTGCTCTTTCCAAATGAGGAATTGACCTTCCATCAACTCAGTTAGCCCCAAACTGAGCCCAAGTATGGAGTTTGGATTTTGCTTTCACATGCAGATCTATTACCTATGACTTTGACATTTTCTATATGTCAATCACTCTTATGGACGAGGTAGCATTTCTATTACTATAATCAACTAAGATTCTTGTGAATAGAATACAATAATTTGAAGCATCCTCAAGTCCCTCACAGGCTGTTAGCCATGGTGTGTGAGCAGAGGCATCCGGTGTCCAGTCACCTGGAATAATGGCTTGTAGCCATGTTATACACTGTGCATCTATAATGGCAAAAACCTTCTCTGAGTTTTTCCTCCCCCACATCTACCCTATTGGAGCTGAAACTACAGAGGAATTAATTTATGCTAATTCCACGCAACAAGCCCAAATCCATTTATCACCAGTTTCCATTCCTCAGCAAAGCATAGAAACATACCTAAATATTGGGGAAATTAAGATATGGAGACCCTGCTGTATGAATAGCAATAGGCAGCTTAATGTGCAGGCACCGATCAGTAAGCAGAAGAGAAGTCAAGCAAGGAAAACCAGGGGCGGTGCCACCCAGTCCCCCCCACCCCCGCTGCTGTTGGCTGTGTGCTGCTCCCTGCTCCCCCAGAGTGACTAATAGATGCACAACTGGGAGGTAGAATGGACAGCACATTCTAGAACCCAAACTAAAGAAACTAACAGTCTCCAACGAATGTGACAATTACCCAACAATCCTAATGCTGCCTCTTTAAGAATTGTGATCTGGGTATGAATGGTGTAAGGTTGAAAATTCAACCAGAAGAGAGGAAAGCAATGGGAGGTGGAAGCAAACGGTGTCCAGGTGTGTTTGTGTGTACACACACATGTACGTGTGATGTGTGTTTCCCTCCATGTGAGTACGAACAGGGTTAAGGTAAGTTTCTCATATTATTTTCCATGCATTTCAAAATTACACTGGGCTTAGTGGCACATACCTTTAATCCTTGCACTCAGAAGGAAGGTAGAGGCAGGCAGATCTCTGTGAGTTCAAGACCGGCTTGATCTGCAGAGTAAATTTCAGGACATTCAGGGCTATGTAGAGAGACTCTGTTTCAACAGAAAAAATACTGACAACAAGAATTGCCAACTGTTACCCTTTCAAATAAGCTCTGTCGTGTCCATGGCTTCATCTCTCATATTCTTCTTGTGCTGCGGCTTGGTTTGCAGAACTTAACTTCATGCCTCTGACCATCTTCATCATCCTTGGCCCCTCTGGATCACAATTTGTTCATTGGAAAATTAGTGGTTTCCTTTAGGTTACCCTTACCTTATATTTGTATCCCTTTCATCTGATACTGATATTGCAATAACAAAGAATGACAGGGTGGGGAGGCAGAGTCATTTCGGAACAACACAGTGCCTGAGCTTGTGGGCATTGTATGTAAGAATGGAAATAACAAGATTGGTCCTGAGATGACAGTTTTTCTATTATCTGTCTATTTTCTATCTTTCTGTCTGTCTCTCTTTTTCTCTGTTTGTCTGTCTACCTATGACCCATCTCCTCACAGGCACATGTGTGTCTCATCAACGTTTAAAAGTATATGAACTAGAATCCTAATGACTCCTTGTAAAGCATAATATTTTTAACTCATGTCACCTGTGAACTTTCTTCCCATGCTATATATCAATTTAGCCTTAACTCTCCTTCCTGAGAAGCGTTCTTTTTAATTTCTTATTCCTTTACCCACACTGGGGCATATAGCATTGTGGGTATTTAGGTGTGTATGAAGGGTCCTTTCTGTTAACCAGTTGAAGTTCTTTCTGCAGGGTAGCCTTCAGCTCAGAAATTTAGCTGCTTTTGTTTGTGTCGTGTGGTTGACAGCCCCTGTCTCCCATCTGTTAAAAATAGTCAAGACAATATTTGTAACAATGGGAAGTGTCCTTTTCTCCTGTGATGTCCTACTAATAGCAGCAGCCACTCAGATGTGTTTTTGGGATGTGCTGATGGTATCAAGAGCTTCGTTTTCTTATTTTAATACAAAGCACCATGGACTTTGGGTGTTCCACTGGAGTGACACTGCTCCATCTTCTCTTGCACCAGGACGTGCTTGAAAGGCACAAAGCTGGTAGGCTTACAGTGGTGAGAGAGCAAGAGAGTTCCTTATATTCAGTTCCTCCTGAGTAAATTACAGTGTTTCCTGAAAAAGAGGCTTCAACTTTTCACTTCGCACTGACTTTATAGTCCTGTGAATTACATTCTCTGGTATTACCTCCACTACAAGCTTTCCAAATTCAGACAGCGCAGTTGCAACCATGGGTCTTGTCTGAGACCATTAATATTGCAGTCATTTACTCTTGAACTTTTCTGCTTGGATGACCAGAGCATCACCCTCTTGGCTTTCAACAGGGAAAAGTCATAGAAAGGGTGCATAAAGGTCACTTGTGTTTCTGGGTATCGGGCTTTGCTTAAATTGATGGATGGTAAAGGTCACTGTCCACGCTTTCATGAGGTGCAGGTAGATTGTTTTCCGGCTTGAACTATACCGCATTTGCTGAAGGTCAGTTCTTGATATGGTAAAAATTAATTGCAAACAATCATTATAAGTGTAAGAGTTTTGACCCTGAGGAGCTGTGGAGAACTGACATAGAAACAAACTCCAGGAGGTGCGTCTCATGCAAGCAGACATTTGAGCTTTGTCTGTGAGGAAGTCCGTGCACTTGAGGTGCTGAAGTCCCAGGATTAAGTGCTATGAATTTTAGAAATTATAGAGCCCATTGCATGGAGCAACTCTACTCTATCATCGGGGCACTGACTTCCTAAACCAGTCATTTGCATCAACTTCCTGGGTAGCAAAGCAGACCATGAACATAGAAACAGTTCCGTGCTTTACACTTTTTCATCTGGTAACTGCCCAGTTAGAGACAGAACAAATTCACAGGAACACACACACACATGCGCGCACACACACACACACACACACACACACACACACACACGCACGCACACACACGCACACACACACTTCTTATTTATGGTGTGGCTACTTCCTGTTCTCAGTGAGAAAAGCCTACATACAAAGCATCAATGTAATAAAAATAGGGATAGTAATATTAATAATAATTAAGATGCAGCTCATCCTTGACTAGACTATTTAAACGTACCATGTTTCCACCTCACAATAGTATAATGCAGCCCTTTTTCTGTTCTGTCTTAGTAAAACACTCAGTAAATCACATAAAGCACTGAATGGTCTATTATAAAATAAGGTTGTTAAGAGGATTTTACCTAAGCAGGGGTAAGGCCAAGGAAGGGTTCTGAGTACATCTGTGGTAGGTTTCAAAGTTCTGTATGGAGTAGGTTATATGTTTGATAGTTTCATCCTGCAGTGGCTTTTCATCAAGATGTAAGCCCACCAGTAGTAGGATTGATTGATTACTAATAATGACAGCAGCAGCACTAGAGTTAAAGGAAACATTGATAATGAGACTGATAAGTAGGTGTAACACAACCATCCAGTGAAGTGAGCACTAGTTTTCTTTAGCTATGTATGAGACATTAAGGTGAAGCAACCAGCCCAGCTCTATACAGTTAGCAGTGGATTGAATAGATCCAGGGCCTCCTCTGTTTCCCCCGCTCTATTGCAGTGTGGATAAACTGGCTAGGGCACTCGGAGGACTGGTACATTCTCAGAGGCATGCTTAGCTATGGACTGTGTATCCTACCTGCATATCCCATGTGGTTTCCTCCAATTTACCAAGCTTGAGCATGAACCTTACGGACCGGCTCAAATCTCTGCTCACACGTGTGCCTTCTTTCTTCCCAGCCCCCCTGGTGGACCTCACTCCTACCCACAGCGGATCTGCCATGCTGATGTTGCTCTCAGTGGTGTTTGTGGGGTTGGCCGTGTTCGTCATCTACAAGTTTAAAAGGTGTGTGTTTCTTCCTCAGCCTCCTACATCCCCACCTCCACCCCTCTCCTCTTTCCCACAGGTTTGGAAGCAATAAGTCACAGTGAAAGTCACCTCTGGTACAGGGCAGTGATGCTTTCTGTTAATGTTTTAGGAAGATCCCGGGGATTAATGTTTATGCCCAGATGCAAAATGAGAAAGAACAAGAGCTGATCAATCCAGTCAGCCACACTGAAAGCAGGCCCACTGCCCCTCACCCTGACCTCAGGAGGCCTGGCCAGCTTGTAGATGAGAAGGTGGAATCCCATCTCCTAGGTAAATGATGCCCGTGGCCATCGGCTGCCCAGGCTGAGCAGTCAACTAACCTGCCCTCTAACCCCCATCTGGCTTTACATAACTTTTTTCTGCTCTAACGTCTTTGAGAGGAAAAGCTGAGATGTCCCCTTCTTGCTCCTTTTTAGCTTTATACTTTCATTAAATTCCCCTTTTCAAAAAAGAATCTCTTTCCTAAACACTAAACTTCCAGCGTAAATGATCGATGAGCACTCCCATCTTCACTAATGCTATTTAAGGAGGAAAAGCTTCAGAGTCTAGGGGAGGTGTGTAGAAAGACAGGCAATAAACGGGGTGAGGAGTGTCTTGAACAAAACATACAAGTCTCTATACAGAGGATTCTGAGACTAAATTGCTTTAGAATACCAGAAGAGCCAGCCATAAGGAGATTGGCTAACTCACCTACTTGCGGGGGAGGGTTGTTGTTTTGCTTTGTTTAGTGGCTGTCTTGAAACTCACTGTGGAAATGTGGAGATGAAGAACTTGAGTGGAGGAAAGGCATGCTGTTTGTAGAATATTCAGGATTTGGGGATGCTGAGAGCCCAGTTGGAGAAGTAGAAGTAGACTATGACAGGAGCAGGCAGATGCCTTTCTCTGTTTTGACAAGATTTGGTATCGGGTGTCAATGCGGTTCTCTTCAACCTGTGATCTAAGCACAAGAGGCTGATACCTAGCTGGAGGAAGCCTGAAGCTCAATTGCTAAATCTTACCATTATTATAGAAGTTTTGGATAACTAGGCACACTCATGGAGCTGCCATTGCAGATTCCTTTCCGTTCTGTGGCCCTGCTGTCTGTGGCTGACTGAGATGGAGAAATTATTGGATTCTCCATGCTTCATGCTAATGTCGCGATGCCAGGTCACCTAGAAGACCTTTATAGAAAAGACTTTTAATCTGTTACTTGGAAAATAATGTTAGCAAATGAAAAAGAGAATCCTCTTTTTCACCGGATCTGAACAAGGTCTGGGGCTGTATTAGAGGAAGTTTAAATGCAATGAGTAGCACTAGCTAGTGATAATAATAACTACAGCCACATCTGGTGTCCAATTTTCACAGTTCATTTTCTTCCGTTGGGTGGAGACAGGGTGATAAAAGGACACAATAGCTTGGGGGTGAAAATGTATAGAAGCTTTTCTGCCTTCCTGTCCAGAGTAGCACCGCGCACTCTGTTCCCTTCTAAAGCATCTCAAATGTGGCATTATTTACGGGGGTCGTTTGGTTCTCTGTCTCTATTTCTGTGTGGTATGAGTCACTGTGGCTGTTTATTGAAGTAGTGTTTCCTCCTTCACTCTGAACGTTTCGCAGCACGTTGCATTCTCTGACACGGTTCCATTTCCAGTGTCATTAATTGAGTAAGTGTTACACGTTTTCTCTTAGGAGAGTAGCTTTAACCTCCCCTCCCTCCCCTTCTACTCAACCTGGGGACTCATCTCTCCGATTGCAAAGACCAAGACAAGCCACACCACCTTCATCGCCAAAGCGGGGATCTGCTGGGGCACAATTTGCAATCTAAGGAAAACCCCCAAAGGCTACAGGAGACCTGCTGATCAGAAAAGAATTTCGCTCTTGTCAAGTACATCATCCTTCATGACCACTAACTTTGTTTTTTTTTTTCTTCTTCTGTTGTTCTGTTTCCTATTTCGCCAGGAAGTATTTCCATAGTTGCTGAGAATCAAAGCACAAAAGAAATCCCTACCTATGTAAATGTTTGAATGGAGGACGCCAGTAAAAACAAACAAACAAAAAGTAAATAAAAATAAAAACAATCAAAATCCAAAATAACAAGTAAACACTCTCACTGCATCGGAACTTTTAAATTCTTCAGACACAGACAACAAGGGTTTTTAGCTTTAAGCCTGTGCATGTGGACAATACTTTGAGAACGTGTTTGTAGGGGCAGTGTACAGGTGCTCTATTTTAATGGAAAACACTCCCCTCCTTTCTCATCTCCTTTTCTGATCGGTCATGTTTGTAGAAAATTCATAACATATACAGGCCAAGGATATCTGCATGTATTTTTGAAAATATTCTTGGCTCTAGATTTAACAGTTCTTTTAGCCCTAGGGGCTGATGGTGGATTAGCCATCCCCAGCCTCTTCCTAAAACCACAAAGACATGCACAGGATGAAACCCTGAGCTGCTTCTCTGTGTTCCTTAGCGTCACATTTCCTTTCTAAGTTAATGTTAGTGGCTCCGTTGGTCAGCACCGACCACAGGCTGCTTTCTCTCCAGTCTCTGTGGCCGCAGGGACAAAGATGCTAGTTAAAGATTCATACCCATGGAGGCAGGTTCCATAGCAACAGAAGGGAGGCTGGGAAGCAAAGCATCTTTGTTTCTTGCTCAACTTTTCTCCTTGCAGCTTTCCCTATTCCTACCCCCAAGGAATGTAAAAAAACAAAGACAAAACACAAGTGGGATTTTTTTCCCCAGTACTTACTTGGTACCCTACCTTCACATTTGATTGTCATCCATGTATGAACATGTTCTCTCGCCATCTTTCAGGTTTTTCTCCTCCCTGTTCCCCATTATCTTTTGATGCCTCTCTCTTTGTCTGCTCAACTGTGTTGCTAGATTTTGGATAGTAAACCTTATATTTCCTAAAACTGGCCCAGCCTACGCCAACCCTTACTCCACTCACAAGTCTTTAGCTCTATCAATTTTGTACAATCTTAAGCATGCCAGCTCCCCTGCGTTCTAGCCAGGCTGCGTTCTGCACAGCTGGCAGGCTTCAGTTACATTTCCCCTCTATCTCCTCCCCAAAAACCTTTCTTTGCCAAATACCTCTGGTTTTCCCACATGGAAACATACACTGAGTGTTAAAGAGTTTATACATCCATAGTATTCCAAACCTGGACATGTGCTTTGGAAAGGAAAGCATAGAGATGAGCAGTGGTGGTTTGTGCATTAACAAAATCTTATGTGGTCCAATTCTAGAAGATTCTCTTGAGAAATGTTTTGAAAGTGTGACTATGGTGGAAGGTAATATCTTCTGTGATAGTTGCTGTTATTTGATATTTCTGCTCTAGAATAACCATATTTGTAAAATAAAACTGATTTTAACCTCAAGGAGAAACAGGTTAATGGACTTAATATAAAGAGTATTGAAAAACCTATACAAATAGGTCTTCTCATATATTTGAAAGAGATTTTGACCATTTGGGATGATCTCATTGATTCCAAGTATGTACTCGAATCTTCAATTGTCACAGTATTGATGAAGAAAAATTCAGTATAAATGGAAGGGTAACTGCTTACAGCAAAGTAAGGCTTACCCCTATCATGGCTTTGAAGCAAAAGAAAACCAGTTTCCCTAGAGGAATCATGCAAGAGGCTCACAAAAAAGGAGCAGGGCTCCTGCTGAAGTTCTTCTAGTGACTGAGTTCCCCTTCATTACTGTGTACTAAAAAAATCCCAATCTCAAGTTGGGATGAAAGTGGTAAACCACTTCCAGAACCTACCATCCCTTGGCTATGTCCCAAAGCCAAGAACAGGGTATTGTCAAGGGCCTTGGTATATCCCAATGATCAGTATGATCCTGGCTCTTGAATGGCTGATTCAGCGATCAGGTGACTTTGCCTTATATGGCTGAGGCAAAGGGAGAGGAGGAAAGCTGGTGGTGTCAGAGGTTAATCAAACAAAAAGCTTATGGTCGAAGGTGCCCCATGTCAATATGGTCAATTTTGCCTGGGGACATAATCAATCAATTCTCAAACTGCCAGGCTTCCTATCTCATAGGAAACATCTTCAGTGATTATTCTCTTCAGTTGAAGTCTTCCATATTTAGTCTGGAAGACAAAAATATTTGGAAACCAAAATAGGTCCATTCAAACCAGCACAGGGAATCCTCAGCGTTGCAGTTCAATTGATTCTAATTTTAAAAAAAAATATTTTAAAAAATGAACAACATTCTTGATCTAGCACAGTGCCTTGCCTAGAATAACATTTTGAAAATTTGTTTGTCAATAAAAGGACAATGAGTGGGTGAAGAGACATGGGGAAGAAGGGTCTGTAAGTCTTCATGTAAAATAGAGATGGGCCTGAAATTCCTGCCATCTTGGGCAGTACCCAAAGTGGTCAGCTATAGATTCAGCTTCTCCAGTGTCCTCATGTGCCTTTCCTCAAAGCTCCCTCTCACCTGTAGGTTGGTGAGGCAAGGTACTTCTTAGAGAGGACCTACAAGTCCCTATAACCTTGGCTTGTGGATCTCAAAGTGTGATGCCTAAGACAAGATAAGAGTGTCACTTACACTTGCTTGAAATGCAGATTCAAACTGGGCTAAAAACAGACCCTGCTATTTTGGAAATTCTAGGGATCTTTAGTATTATTTTTTGATTATGAATCATGGCTGTCCCAACCAAATGTTTCACCAAGCCATCCAGGTGATGATGATACCTATGCTCAAGTTTGAGAACCACCACACTAGGCCTTGCAGCCAAATCCCAACAAGAAAGGAACATTTAGAACCTACAAGTGGGACAGAACCAAGTGCCTACCTCTCACTAAAAGCAGGTGCAAACACAATGAGGACTTTGGTGGATTTAAGGCCAAAGGAGTGTAGGGAGGAATCCATAGAAGGTAAGATTCAGGGCAAGCTACAAATTGGATACTGTAACCTCTCTTAAATGTCCAAAGGGCAAACCGTACATGCTCTACCCTCAACTTCCCACTAACGTCGTTTCCCCCCTTGCCTCATTCTAATTGGATTCGAGGTCCAAATTGCAGAGGTTTGCTTTGCTTTTTCCTCAGAAGTTCCAAACAGCAACTTTGAAAGCAATGGGGTGCTTGGCAGCAGCCGTTGTGTGTTGTCCCGGATCCCAGCTGAGCATTGAGACCCCTTCATTTGCCAACTTCTTTTTATAGGAAGCCAATTAAAAAAACATATGAAAGTTTTCTTAGAGGATTGGAACTACTTCTAATTTTAAAATGACTTTTTTGATGTATTTTTTTGTTAAATACTATGTAGTGTAATGTATAATTGCTCTTGTTTATTGCTTTTACAATCATATTTATTAAACAGATAATGTCTCTAAAGTCTTGGCCTCAATGTGTTCATTTAATTCCAAAACACGGTCTGGATTTTTTAAAAAAATAAATACAATGATGTAGTTACACGATTTCATGAATGCTAATTGTGTGAGCATACATTTAGCTCTTTACCCTCATGTGTTCCACTCACAAGCTCCTCTACTCCCCGAGTTCATCCTATCTACATTCCAGTTAACTGTAGGATGTCTGTCCCATTATGGAAAGAACACCGTTGTACTTAAAACTCACTCCAAAATGGTTGCTTTGGAATGAGTGATAGGTTCACTGTTACTAGTTTGAATTTTTAAACTATTAATGAGAAACAAAGCAGTTCAAAACCTTGGAGTTAGCAAAGGACAGAACCTGAGGTGTGCTAACACCTCCTAGGGTGAAATGGAAAGAGAGGGCTTTGCATTTGGAAGTGGAGAAGGAGCTTCTACATCTGGCTGTGCCAGGTGTGTGACCTTGGCCTTATTGCTTCATCATCCAGAAGCTACCATGGCTCCGTACATATAAAGAGGATGAAGCTGACCTCTTCTGGCTTTGTCATTCTCGGTGGGTGAGTGATTTCCAAAAGAGTCAACCTGTAGAAGAAATTCAGACAGATCCAAACATTTCCAGGCACTTGGCTCACCTACATAACTGAAATCTTGTTGGATACACATTGTTCCTTATATTCGGTCTACAAACACTAAGCCATCCTTTGCCTTCCTGAAGGTCTATTGGGTTTAGAATGGCAGTGCTAATTAGCCCAGTTTCAGAATGCATGGGAGCCTTGACTATTTTTAGCCTGCCTTTAACTTCCCAAATTAAGTTCTCTGCTCCCTCTTTCTTTTACAGACGGAACTATGCTATTCTGTCTCCTTAGGGATGCTCTGTCTCCCATGTCATTCAGGGTGAAATCAAAAAGCAGAAAATGTCTCTAGGTAATTTACACAGAAGTGATTAAGCACGGGATTTGTTGTGTAAGTAACAGAAGAGCGAACATGCCAGCAAAGAGCAGACAATCCTCCAGAAAAAGCCCAGAATCTCCCAAAGTTGGAGGATCACAGGCATCTCCAGAATCCGTAGGCCAAGACGACTGGATTGAAGCTGAATTCGCAGCACCCAGGTCTGGCTGGAGCTGGAGCCACAGAGGAAGCAAAGCTAAGGCCCAAGCAGGGGAGACTGGAAGGGATGGCTCTTTTCCTCACTCTTCTCCTTGAGGCCCTAGAGCCCTTGGGATGCCCTTGAGACTGGGATTAGAGAAAGTCAGCATAAGGGAATGTGTTTGAAAGAACAGACCAGTAAGTGGTAGAACACCACTGGGAAACTCAGCCTAGGTCAAATGGAGAAAGCTCCCCTGGCCTCAACAGAATAAATGGCTGTGCCCCTCTCCAGCTTGTTTGCCATGTTAACATAATTAGATGGTGGATATCGTGTTTGTGTGAACAAATCCTGTTATACCTTCCCATTGCGTGTGTTTGAGCAAAGACCTATAATTCAGCACACTCTTTACATTCCTCTAGCATCTAGCACTGGACATTGCCATTAGGGGGCGCTAGAGAAATGTTGGATGCAACTCAACCTTTAATTTTTAGCTTAGCATTATCTGTGAGTCCATTTTATTTAGCACTGATCTCTGAGGTGGCTTCACAGGGCAAGCCTAACCCAGCCAGCACCTCTAATTACGTGTCCAATTGCTGTTTGTCAAGAATCAACACCTCCCTGCCCTTCTCCTGGGCTAGCTTTCAAGCTGCTGTGTTCAAGGAGCTATTCTTAGACATTAATTTAAGGAAAATAATTGCTGTTTAGAAAAAAGGAAGGCAAGAAGCTAGCTAGAAAGTGGAATAAAAACCAAAGCCCTAAATTGGGTTTCTGAATCCTCAGAAACCGGTTTGCTTCTTTCCTAAGGAAATCATAGAGATGAGTGTTTGAAAAATTCATATTTGAAACTGGCAAGGTAACTTTAGAGGGTAGATGGGTTTGTTGCATAGCATGGTCATGACCTGAGTTCAATCCACTGATCCCACAAGGTGGCAGAAGTGAACTGACTCCCAAGAGCATGCATGCATTTGCACACGCGCGCGCATACACACACACACACACACACACACACACACACACACACACACACACACAGAGTACATAATTATTTTTTTAAAAAAATCATATATAAAGGAAAATGCATGTTTGGGTGTTGCTTGCATAAGAGAATCCCAAAATAATACCAGGAGGAAAAATTGCAATAGCATGGCTAGCTATTATAAATGTTGCATACGCTGCTAGGAATCTGTGGTTTGCAGAGTATAGATATGAATTGATCTATATGTGCAGACATGGCTATAGGCAGGGACTGCACAGCTGCCTCCATAGAATGTACATGCTAATGAGGGTATTAAAGAAATTATGTCACTAGCACATATATTGCTATCTTACATATAAGACAATGAAATTTAAAAATAAACAGTGCTAGGTATCAGACTGTCAAAGGCAGGAATAAGGGCCAGGTGAGTTTGCCTTCAGAAGCAAAAATGTCTCTATGTCCCAGGAATGCTTCTCTTGTAGCCGAAAGGCTGAAAACTAGGGCATCTGTTGGGATGAAAAGTGCATTGACCCAGTTTCCAAATTTAATCCTAGGACGTGGAAACAAACACAATTAGAAATTTAAAAGATTGAAATAGTCTATTTTATGGGAAAATTGACTTCGAGTGCTCAAGAGTTCGGCCAAAGAATCCCATAGAGGAAAGACAGTTGGTTTTATTAAGAAGCATGTGTGTTCAAAAAAAATCACCACACTGCGAGACACAGCAACAATAAAACCTAATTAACAGGTAGTAACCCCATTAAAGCGGTAGGACGGGTTATTTTTCCAAGTGCTGGTAAATACACAAAATAAGTAGTACCTTAAACAGTGTGGTTGGTAGTTTAAAAGTAATTTGATTTGGCTTTGGCGTTGTACCACTCTCTAATCCCAACGTTCAGAGGCAGGAGGATCGCCTGTTGCCTTAAGGAAGCGACCCTATAAGCAAAACAAAGAGGAAGTATTTGAACATAGCAGCAGAACAGGAGAGGAGGAAGTTAAAAGAATAAGACAGCTTTCATATCCATCATCATTGCAGCAAGAGGCCCCCAGATGATACCAACAGCTTCGCCCACTTCCACACACTTGGAAGCAGCACATAGTTCATAGATTTTGCAGCAACTCACATTTGTCAACCTAACTCTGACCCCAAAACGGTTAAACTACTGTCAGACTTCACCACAGAGGGTTGTGCGAAGCTCACATTTGAGATTGTCTGTGGAAGCCAAGGCAGGGGAAGAGGTTTTAAAGGTAAGTATCCATCTCTAGATAATAAAATCATTTCATGAATAATACTATGGTATTTCAAGATGTGCATGTTCGTGTACCTGCTTAAAAATCTTGCTTTCATATTAACAACAGCTTTTAGGTGTAAAGAAAGATTTAATGAATTCGTTTAAACGAATTAAAACACTGTGACCGAATCATATTTAACATAGATGGTTTCCATTAAAATTATTTTTCTAGAGGCTGGAGAGATCGCTCAGCGGTCAAGAACATTGGCTGCTCTTGCAGAGGACCCGGGTTCAATGCTCAGCACCAACAAGGTGGCTCACAGGCATCTGTAACTTCAGTTCCGAGAGATACGACACCCTCTTCT
This sequence comes from Rattus norvegicus, assembly GCF_021556685.1. Lineage (NCBI taxonomy): Eukaryota > Metazoa > Chordata > Mammalia > Rodentia > Muridae > Rattus > Rattus norvegicus. The sequence continues at coordinate 262,429,163 of NC_141534.1, read as the reverse complement.
GACCTCCATGGGCACCAGGAACACACGTGGTGCACAGATTTACATCCAGGAAAAACACCAATACACATAAAATGAAAATAAAACGATTTTTATAAAGTACTTAGAGGCATAAGAAAATTTTTATGAAATGTGAAGAGAGGAATTTAAGACGTCATGGGGTGAAATAATAGTTTGTATAGAAAGCACAGGGCAGAGAGCATCTCAGCGATAGACTTCTTATTTGGCTAAAACGCAGTGTTCTGATTCAATTCTCCAGTACTGCATATATATTTAAAAATAAAGAAGAAGACTGGATGGAAATCAAAAAGTATGACCCCTTGCTATTTCTAACTCCCTAAACCATGGATGTTTTAATTCCCTTCATCTTTAAAATGAACATGTAGTCCTCGTAGACTTGGACTAAACCTATCTTAAATAGGAAACAAAAGGAATGCTTATAAGGAAATCTATATGCCTATTGAACCCATACCTTAATTATAAACTGTGTATATAGTTCCTAGGAAGATCACAATTATTAAAGTGTGTAATTATTCTCTTCGAAAACTAAAAATTAAACCACTCCGAATGTCATTTTTATCAATTGAAATTCATACTGAGATGAACATATTACTATGCTGTTTTTGTATCTGTAATCTGTGAACTTTCTGAATATATTCTATTCATTTTTAATTAAATTTTTAGGTTATCGTGCAAAGTAATGAGTTTCATTTTGACCTTTTCTCACATAGGTGTCATTCTTTGTTACCATTTGTTACCCCCACCAACTATAGTAAACTTTCAAGGGTTCAAAATTCTTAAAATGTATGTACACACGAATACATATATACACAATCTTATAGAATATGAATAACAACATTTATAGCGTAAAGATATGGTAAATAATTTAAATAAAATTGCATAGCTCAATGGTAGAAGCAAGTTCATACTTTTACATTATTTAGGTATATTCACACATAGGTAAAATCTACTCATGTGTTACATATGAAAGGAAGTAACATTGATCAGTTATGGTTCATAAACACACAGGAAGCTGTGCTATGACGGGACCTGGACCTATCACACGCACTGCTTTGTTGATTCCAACCCAATGCTTTTTGAGGATTGTGTCATTCTTCAGTCATGATGACCGTCACCAGTTAGAAGGAAGATGCAGACAGAAATGCTATTCTGAGGTTGGACGTGGAAGTTGTTGCAGATCCCCCCCCCCCACGTCTGTGTCAAATTCTTAGTTATCCAGTTGATTTCCTTAACCAGCAGCTGTTCCCTTTACCCTGTTTCAGTCACTAAAATGGGTGCCAACCCTCCTTAAGCAATAGGGTTAACCGTATTTCCCATACTTGACCAGATATACACACTTGAAAAATGGCTAGGGCTGGTCTAGCCAAGTGAGTGCTGAAGAATTAGAGAGAGGAAGTTCTCCTTAGCTAATGCCAAAACACAGAGGCATGTCTGACAATCCACATGAAAGCAGACTTAACATCAGTGGCCATAACAATGATGCAAGTGAAGGTTGGAATGTGCTGGAACACTAAGCACTTGGGCCCAAACACTACCAAGATTTTAGTTCCTAGCACAGGACTTCTGATTGGCTTGAATGAAAATAGATTAAACACAGAGAAACAATGAAGAAATTGTGAATGGAAGATACAGCAACGATAGTAGAACGAGTCTAATTTTTAAAGTTGTGTGTATCACTTTGTACCCACTATGTTATTTAATCTCTACAAGGGAGTCCAAGAGAAAAGTGGGTGCTTTCTGTCATGGTAGGTGAAAGTGGAGTTCAGAGAACAGGGAGGACACCTTGTGATCACTGTGAGAGTGACAGAATCCTCAGTGGGCCTGCTTCCATCAGGGCTCAGCTGTGCGACAGATTAAACAAGGGCTGCTCAAAGCCATGAGAATCATTTTCCAACGTCTTCATGTGCCACATTTCATATGGCTCAAAAGCAAAGCAGATGCAATTGCCCTCAGCAGTGCGCCTGGCCAAGGTTCTGTCTGGAAGAGTGCCCAGAAAAGATTGAATTCACCCTTCTCCTCTTCAGAGCATGGCTACTGCTGGAAAAGCAATAGATATCTCAAGGGACTAGGAAAGCACATCCTCTCAGCAACTGGAGAAGAGGAGAGGAGACGAATCTCTCTCTCTCTCTCTCTCTCTCTCTCTCTCTCTCTCTCTCTCTCTCTCCCCCTTTCTTCTTCCCTCTCTCCTTTCCACACTCCTCCTTCATTCGTGAGATGGAGTTTTCCCGTAGAAATAACCACAAGTGCCCCCAGGAGACAAAAACAAAGCAGGGAAGATTCTGTTTATTAATTCTTCATAATTCAAAAGGCTACCTAGTACATCATTCTTAAGTTCTACATGTGTTTACAAGTTCACTATAAGCATCACTCATCTATTTTATACTCTTGGGTTTATATAAAAATAATCTGTATAGATGTGAGCCAAGAGATAGCAAAAGGCTTGATAAAAACAGGGTCCAAAAAGCCATTAGATAGTAGAGGAAAAAGGGGGTGGTCTGGAAGATATTTACTATCTTAAAAAATAGGTAAATATATTTGATTAAAATGTGCAAATATTGAGATAGACATGTTAATTGGATAATAAGGGATATAACATTGAAAAGCTTAATCACACTTCAAAGGTCACACAATCCTTTGAAAATATAGCACAGTGTTTACACAAGGAAAAAAGTATTCTTCTAAAAGCACACAACAAATCCTTGGCCAACCCATGCTATTGAGCTACAGAAATAAAGATTTATTCCATTTGACCTGACTTGACATGAGACACGGAGGAGGTGGGCCATCTAAGCTCTGCAGAAAGAAAGAATTGGTATTTGTTTCTGTTTCTAGGAAACAAATGGATATATAAGAAATGTGTTCTATATACCAACACCAAGTAATCTGAGAGTTAGCAGGTCATATTGCCTATCTAATACACACACACACACACACACACATACACACACACACACACACACACACACACAATCTTCCTAGTGATGGTTCAACTGATCCCACTTTCATGTTCATATAGGAGGCTCCTCTTTCATGAACTTATTTCCAGACTAGACTTTCCTTCCTCACTTTTGCACATTTTACATTTTTTTTGTAGTATTAAGCCTTGTGGTTTTGTTGTTGCATGTGAATACTTTTCATGGAACATTTTCCTGTTTACTTGGTTTTGTTCTGGATTTTTTGTGTATTTTTTAATAAATTTTATTTCCTTTGAGAATTTCATACATAAAATGTATAATATATTTTGACCATATCTGATTCCATATTTTCCACTCCAGCTCCTCTCAGAACTTCTCCATTATGATCCTCTCTTACTCTCACATTTTTAAGAATTTAACATTGGGTTTATTATTGCTATCCATATGTCCATGAGTATAGGACATGCATGGTAGTGTGGGCAGTCTTCCAAGGGTCACACTCCTAGCCAAAGGTAATATTTCTTCCACCAGGAGCCATTAACTGGCAATAGCATATCAGCTAGGAGTGGAGATTCATGATCTTTTCCTCTCTCCATGCTGGGATGTTCACTAGCTTGATTTTCTTCAGGTCATATATAGGTAGTTTTTATATGCAATTATGGTCCCATCATGCCCAGAAGTTACTGTCTTTTAGCAATTCTTTCCACCATCTGACTCTAGCAATCCCTCTGTATTGAGGAGAAGCGATGTGGTGTTGACTTCCCATTTTGCACAAGAATATATATGCCTTTCAAATAGGAAGACCTAGTTTGAGATATCCTGTAGTATCATGTAGTATCTTTCACTGACATGGGAAAGAGGAAAGAAGAAGACTGTAAAGATGGTGAGTTGAAATGAGCACCGCTGACCTATTTCTTGAATTTAATACAATATACAAATAGGAGTCAAGCACGATATTGGCACAATCAATAATAACATCATGCTGGTAAACACAGTCCAGGTTGTGGTGGTTTGAATAAGAATGTTCCCCATGGGACATGTCATTGTTCCCCAACTGATGGGGCTTTGGGAGAAGGATGGGAGGGTGGCTTTGTTGGAAGAGGTGTGCCACTGGAGCCTGGCTTTGGGAGATTAAAAATTCATCCCATTTTGGTTCCCTCTCTGCTTCCTCCTTCTGCTTCAAGATGTATACTCTGAGTTTCCAGCTCTAACCACCACCACGTGGTCACCCTGCTGTTATAGACTCTTATCCCCTTGAACTATATGTCCAAACAAACCTTCTTCTCTAAGTTGCCTCAGTTGTGGAGTTTTTGAGAGCAATGGAAAAGTAGTGCATACACAGGTGTTTGTATTGGGTTTGTAACAACATCTGTCCTTACAGGGCTGCTTCTAGAAGGGATGTAATCAGAAACAAATTATGATGTCCTATATGCTGTTCAACTGCTGCGAGGGTAGACCATGTCCAAGGCTACTCTTACAAAATGAAACATTTAACTGGAGGGTTGTTTCAGAGGATTAGTCTATTTATCACCATGGTAGGGAGCTTGCTGGCATGCAAGTGATGGAGACACAGCTAAGAGCTCACATATGTTCTACAAGTTGCAGGCAGAGTAAATGAGAGACTAGGCCTGGTATGGGATTTGGAGACGCTAAGTCTGTTCCAGTGACATCTCTAACAAGGAAAGACTTAATCCAATGAGGCCATGTTTCCTAATCTTTCCCTCATCATAGGGAGGCCATTCTCATTCAAGCCACCACACATAACATCTAAATTCAATGGGCCATGTCAAGATATGTCAGGAATATGATGTCTCAGCAAAAATCTAGCAAAGGCCAAGTGCTCACAGCTGAACCAGATGGTAGGCAAGAGAATACGCTGGATTCAGTCCATATCTGAGTGTCCTCAGATAATCCAAGGCATACCAAATACTCCCAAAACCTTATAACTTCCTAAAGATAGAGCAAATGAGTTGGAGAACCCAACACAGGTTTTAATTTTGGCTGAAAGATGGTTCTGGGACACTGTGCATCCACTGTTTTTCAAGTTGTGATAATAGAACTCCCCTCACCTTCAAAGCTTCTTTGACGTGACATAGAACCTGACACAGGAGAATTCACATTCATTCATTATTAGGTTCATGTTTTCTTCTTTGTACTACCCTTCCTTTGGGACATATGCAGGGTAGCTTTAGAAGACAATGTAACAAGGGAACGTGTAACTAACTCAGGTTTAGCACTTTTTCAAGCAAACCTTTTTAACGTGCCTGAAAGCTTGTGTGTTTTATTCCGGAGCACAAGTGATAATGTGTGGTAAGCAGTTTAGACAGACACAGCGAAAGCACTTCCAGGTTGGATTATAAAACCAACAACAGTGGCCTACTCTCGAGTTTCAGAATGACAGTATTTGCCATGCGTGCCTACAAAGCAGAGACAGAAAGTAACCCAACAAGGGAACACATTTCAGAGCTCAGAGGACAATGCTGTGAAGAATCAAGCCTACCAAACTGCTTTATTAGAGTCACAGCCTTGGAGGATTGCAGAGCTTAATGGGTTATAACAATTGTGAGTGTATATGTGTGGTGAATATGTGTGACTATGTTCTTGATCACATACATATGTATGGGTATATACATGGCCAGGCATACATGTATGGATGTCAGGGGTCTATGCTATGTGTCTTCCTTTGTCACTCTTCATCTTATTTTTGAGGCAGGAACTGAACCTAGAGCTCATGAACTGGCAGGGATGTAACATACACACAAAATGCTAGCAGCACTCCTTTGTACTTTCCAATGTTGAAAACCAGAAGCTGAACAAAGATTATTCTTCGTTAATTACCCAGTGTTACGGACCTTTTATAACATAAAAGTTAATGAAAACATTTTACCCAAGGAGAAATTATAAAGTATCATACTTGAAGGCTAGGTGTGGTGGAGAATACCTCTACATTAAACATTCAGAGGCATATGAAGTCTCTGAGATCAAGACCAATCTGGAGAACATAAATGGAAGTATGCTAGCCATGGAAAGACAAACCAAAGAGTAAGCCTTGACCCTAAAGAGAAGCTAGAAACAGAAAATAAAGCCCCCAAAACTAAAATATTATGACCAAGTGAAACAGAAAAAATGGTAAGTATTATTTTTTCTTCTGGGCTAGATATGTAACACAGAGCAGTTTTGTAATATGGGCAGGTGTGGACAGTTCTAAGACACAACCTTTTGGTTAAATAGAAGCCAAGGCAATCAACCTTCCAACAAGATGGTCCACACCCTGTAGCTCTAGAGGACAAGGGCCCAAAGTCAACAGAGGAAGAGACAACACCTCTTGTGTTGATGCAAAGCAAAGCTATACCAGTGACCTCATCAAGAGAAATATCAAACCACAGAAAGAATATTCTTATTTCTGTCATATCATCCTGAAGTTATACGCAGCCCTGCACTGTAACGCATCCATGCCAGCATTTCCTTAAGGATGATGCTTGTAAATGGTATTGAGAATAAAAGTCTCCATGGTCACCATGAAAAAACTCCCTGCATTCTTCCTTAGAAACAAATACAAGTTTCACAGAGCATCACACAGGAAGTAGATAATCTCCCCAATTGGCTGAAACGTCTACTGCAGTGGAGTATTCTAGGCTATGAAACAGAAGAGATGTGTTGGTAATATATTGTATAAAACCTTGAATACTTGACTGAAATGATATGCCTTTTTCTGAGAAGGAAATTCAATTGTAGTTCCTCTGGAGGATTTTTGCATCCAGATGGAATGATCAAAACTCCATTGTCGGAATTGATTTTACAGCAGATATAAAAGACAGGTGTTACAGCAGTTATCTATTGCTACTTTAAACATTAAACCGAAATTTCTCAGCTTTAAATAACCAGCACTTTTAAAAGTGCAGTTCTTATGAGGTAAGGATTCAAGAATGAGGAAAAGAAAAGCAGTCTGACTCAGGATTTCTCGAGAGACTGCAGCCTTGCCGTCAGCCAGGATTACCATAGTAAGAGAACTCACAGACATACATCAATGCCATGTCATTCACGAGAACCTTATCCTCATCGTTTGGGATACTAATTGTGGTAGAACCCTGCTAATAAGGTCGCAGTCCTCCATGTCGGGACGGCTCTCCCTTTCTCTGGAGGGCTGCCCTTGCTCTGCGTGACCTCTGGAGCGTGCTCCTGAGCAAAGGTGCCTGGCCTCGTCTGAAAAACGACCTTGTACAGACCTGTACAAGTGCTGCATAACTCAGCATACGAGCCCCTCTCTGGCTTCCCACGTGATAATTAAGTACTATGTTATGAGCAATTAGCCCTTTCCACTCATACCCGTAAAAGCCCTCATACACCCAAACCCTGGAATAATAAAGCAGAGTCGTCTCCCTGCAGCAGACTCGAAGTCCTTCCATCACACTCACAATCTTCTGAACCCTGCTCGCTGCTCTGGCTCTTTTTGTCTTTGTGGGCCATCGCCCCTGAGGAGAAGGGAGACTCACAACTAATCGCTACTTAAACACAAGCTTATGTACTTATGACAAGCCAGCTTCCCCAAGAGTGTTACAAGAGAAAGAAAACAAGAAGGAATCTTGGTGCCCTTGGGGGCCTGCCTCTGAAGCCAGACACTCTGATGTCACCGCTGCTGAGAGGCTCTGTAAATCCAGCCTTCACTGAAGCTGGTGGAAGGGAAGAGACGTTGGTATTTCACATCAATAAGGGAGAAAGAACAGAGAAATCCAAAGCCTGAACTAAATCTACCAGACGTATTTTCTTAGAGCCTTCTTCTGTGTCAGGAATGAAAACATTGATAAAGTGATAAATCTGCTCTTGCAGAGACCCAGAGTTTGCTGCCCAGCACCCACGGCTCATGACCCCTGGCAGCTCGCGCTACAGAGCCATTCAATACCTCTGGCCTCCATAGGTACCCACACTCATACACACATTCTCATATACAGACAGGCACACATGTAAACAAATATAAAGATCTGTAAAAAGTAATGAAGAAAATGCCAGCAATATAATACTTAAAATTTATTTTTTGTTGACAAATTGGGAAGCTCCCATCATGTGCTTACTTCCAGTCTTCCGGTGTTCCCTTCCCCAGTAACATGCCTCTCCCCGCAAAAGAATGGAAGTCCATTTTTGTGGTCCATATTCTTACTGAAACATTGTCAAATTACTAGTGGGTAGCATCTCCAAGGGAAGATGAGTCTTTTCTCACCTGTACCCATATCAGCAGAGGAGATGCTATGGCGGCTATACCAAGCCAACTCATCTGTGCCCACGAATGCCCAGCCTGTGAGTCTGCCTTGCTGCTGGGGTGCCCAAGCGCTGCAGCCAAACTGTTCAGGGGAGGCAGAACAGTCTGTAATGGGGGACAGGAGGGCACAGTCCATGAATGAGAAACAGCGAAGACAGAAATGGATGCTGTGGTTTCTTGTCTCCTGGACCGGAAGTCTGGAATGAAGTCCTCCCAGGGTGTCTGTGCCAGGAAGGGAGGGGAAGGCTGAGGCCCCACCGGGGGGTGGGGGGTAGGATAGAATCTGGTTTGTTTCCCAGTGAGTGAGTGCCAAGAGTATGGAGTGGCTGGGAGACAAAAGGCTTTCTTCTGGAGATTTAGGCATGGCTCTTAAGGAAGGCCTCTCCCTCTGTGATCCTTGAAGAAGGAAAGAGTCCTTGTTTATCCGGACTGTTTTATTTGATGGTGAATGTGAATGCTTAAACCTTACTCAGGGTGAAATTGGGAAGTAAATACCTTTTGCAGAAAGGAACAGTTCAAGAAGGGAAGCTCATTGGCTGAACAGTCGGGCTCCATCTAGATACTTCTATAGCAAGGAGAATTCTAGGGTTGAATGCTACAACCACATTGCCATGGTCCTCTCAGTGGGGTGTCATCCATATGTGTTCCAGATCTGGTAGTTTGTCCAGGAGATGGCCGCATGCTTGCCGTTCTCAATTCTGAGATTCCTCAGAGCCTGAGCTAGCTCAACCTTACCAGTTCTTCTGTCCGGTGGGAGTCACTTGCCCCGCCTCCATAGACATTAACACAGCTTCAGGCCCAGTCCTGACTATGGACATTCATGTGGTCTTCGGTGGTAACACAGCTTGCAGACATAAACACACACGGCCTTTGACCGTATCAGGACCTCTGACTTCAGCAGCTACATGGACCACGAATGGGCGTTAACCAGGTCTCGGCAATTACACAAACCACTCACATCAGCATGGCTCCTGCAGGCAGCAAAACCTGAGAATATCACCGACATATTGGACTGCAACCCGGACTGCTTAAATCTACATGCACCTCAGGCGTCATCACAGTCTGGGGCGGTAGCATTGACCACTGACAACCACATGCCCTCTGGTAATAACGTGGCCCACAGTGTTCTTTCAGGGAGGTCTAATCTAGGAAGTGAACCTTTCCTCATCTCTGGCCTGCGTCATTTCCCAGAGCCTGGTATCCCGTTGCCCCATGACAGATTCAGGATATACTCCAGACTGTTGCACATTATCCCTGACCCTACTGGAAAATGACAGCATGTAGACCGCTTAATGGTAAATAAACACCATCAAGTATCCAGTTCCACCTCTCTCCATGGCACATGCGTCGCTCCATTTTTCTATCTTCCACCTGTCCATCACATATCTGTTATAATGGTGCACCAATGGGCTTGAGTAGCGCTTAGTCTTCCCACGGGCCTCGGGGAGCACTTAAATGGGTATCTTCTGGACAGCCAGAAATCACAGGTCCAGGGCCACCATACTTCTACACGTTTAGCCTTGTGATAGTCTAGGGATGTTTTAACTCACATAGGCCTCTCAAACCAACAGCTATTTGAGTCAGGGAAACAAATTAAAGTGCAGAGCAATGGTCAATAAACACAACTAGCATTTTCTAGGTTTAAACATAGAATATTTTCCCAGAAGACTAATTTCAAGCTAGCCATTAATACACTAATTAGACCACTGGACTCTTGAAAAAATGCTAATATATTACATTTATAAATAGACAATAACTCATACCTCTGCCTTGTGAACCACATCACAAGGTATGGCATCCTCTCATAGCATCCAGAGATCATGAAAAAACTTTAAAATAATGTTTTAACATTTTTTTGAGATTTTCACGCATGCGTGTAATCTATCTTGGTTGTATCCATCTGTAGCCGCTGTGCCTGGCGCATAGCCACTCCTACCACACTTTCCTCCCAACTCCCTGTTCTATTTGGTCCATATTTAACACATTGGCTGTAATTAATGCTGCCAATATATGCAGAGCTATAGAGCCGTCCACTGGGGCATGACAGCCTATTGGCTTCCATATCCCTAAAGAAAAGTGACTCCCTCTCCAAATTATCAACCTGATAGCCTCTCACCCTAGTTTGGCGTCTCATGAGAGTCCGCCATCTTTATCATGTGCCCCTCAAGTTTACTATCCCTTTAATTTTTCTGTTTTTCCTTCCCCTCAGCTTTTTGTATAGAAGGGCTTAACCCCACAGAAGCATTGTGTTCCCACTCTGAAGTCTTTTGCATTAAGCCCTCCACATTCTTTATGGATGAAATGTTTGGAAAGGGAAGCCAAGCTTCTCCCAGATTCTCATAGCTACCACATCTCAAAGACTTGCGATGGGCCAAACTTAATATTCAAAGCCTTCTTCCACACTAGGGGTTAAAATAGTGATGACGAAAGTTGCAAGGATGGTAGAAAATGTGTCAATAAGATTTTGTAGAAAAATAAAACCTATACAGAATAATAAAACTTGGACTACTTTTCTCAGGACGTACCTCTGTCAGGACACTGGTACATTTCACCAAACTTCTGATTTTGGTGAGCACGGTCTTTTGTGCTGATCTGTTATCTTCCCAAAGAATCCCTTTCAAGAGCATTGAAAGAGAGGAAGGGCTGTCTTCTAACTCATTTTTTCTTTCTGTGCTTATATAGTGGGCTTAGTGAGGGCTTTATATTAAAATGAGTGCCAACATTCATTCATGACATATGTTCTTCCAAGCTCAAATATATTAGACTTGAAAGCCCCGTGATTTTTAAAGCAAGTTGATCAAGGCCACAACTCTTAATAAAATATATAACTGTATACTAACTATGATCTCTAAAGAACTACACTTGGGGAAAACACACTGGTATTTTGCTTTGTAGCAGAGAATTATCTTTTTTTTAAATTAGACTTTATTGTGATTATTAATCTGTAGAAATTTTAATTATCCTTCAAATGCTTGAAGATTTATTATGGAGAAATGCCAGAAAAACCCGAGTGCTAATTAAATCCAGCAAAATGTTTCTTTTACCTGAAGAGAGAGGGGAGCTCTTGTTTGTCAAATCCCTTTCAGCCAAATAACCACTTAACTAATCTCAAATTGAATATCTTATTTAAGATTTTGAATTATCTTTTCTCTCCAGGGAGCTGCAGTTGAATATTGTAACAGCATCATCCAGAGAAATGTTTCTTACCCACCAGATGCAGGAATGGGGGCGGGGGGTTATATCACTGAGTAGACTGAACCTTGGAGAATAAGCCAGCTGACATTTTTAAGGAAAAGAACATTAGTAAGCGGCAGAAGTGGCTTCCATAGATGCACACAAATCCTAGTCCTGAGGAAGGAGAGGAGTTGAAACTATCCATATGTAAATGGATCTGAATTCTCTTGCTGTGCACGCAAAGCTATGGCCTTTGCATTTATATCATGATCATCAACTAATGCTCTGAAGTTGGCACAGATTGCAGGGAAGGTGGCAATAGCCTGTGTGACAGAATCACATGAGAGAAAACAAGTGAGTGGTAGAGCTTCTTTGCTGTGCATCCTGTGGCTGTGGACAATTTGCTCTGGCAGCTACAGCAAGGACAACTTGGACAGAGCTGACAGAATTCTTGCTTTGTTACCTTTAAGTCCTATTTCAACTGGAATGATGTTAATAGTGACAACTTGCCAGTTTACTTCTCAGTTAAATCCTCATAGCACAGAACGTCTTGCCATGTAACGTAGATTAAAATCCACTGGTTTTCTGTGTTCTCAGCTCCTGAGCTTCCAATGGTTGCCCTCATCCTTACTGTCCTCATCCTCTCACCTTGGCAGGTTCCAGGTTTCTGAGAGAAAGGGGACTCCCACAGGGGAGGCTTGCTCTTCTAGGCTGCTTTCCTAGTCCCCTCTTGTTTTGGTAAGATCTTCTGAAGTACACCACTTCAAAGCTTTCTGCATTCTTTGTTCCCTCTCCTAAGAAGTGATTCATTTAAAATTTCCAAGTCTCACAGGTATGTCTGGCCTGGCTAATTCGCTGTGGTGACTTGGTGTTGTGGTTTGAATAAAAATAGGCCCCATGACTCAAGTACTTAAATGTTTAAAGGGCGGCACTCTTTAAAAGGATTAGGAAGTACAGCTTTGCAGGTGTGGCCTTGTTGGAGGAAGTAAGACACTGAGGGTGGGCCTTGAGGTTTCAAAGTCTCAAGCTAGGGTCAGTGTCTAGCTAGCTCTTCCTGCTGACTACAGACACAGCAGTAAACCTCTCAGCCACCTCCCAAGCACCATGTCTGTCTGCATTCCACCACACTTCCTGCCATGATGATAATGGACCAGACCTCTGAAACTGCAAGCAATTAAATGTGTTCTTTGATAAGAGTTGCCATAGGCTTGGTGTCTCTTCAGAGCACTAGAGCACGAAGACACTTGTAGAAGATTTTGGGGTGAGATTCACACTGGAATCAGTTCAGTTGAAGAGAAACAGATGGCCATATAAAATGTCGACTGGTATCATCCAATCAACTGAATTCTTGGAGAATAAGAAGCATGACTTTTGTCAGCAAGAGGAAATTGCCTCTTTAGAAGCCAGACTGCTCTCCTAGAACTCTAGCTACTGATCCACACTGCCTATTCTGTACTAAAAAGTAAGTATGTGAACCTATGTATCTTATAATAAATCTTCTATTCATGTCCTATTGATTCTGTTTCCCTGGAAATCTTAACTAATACAGCGGTAATTAACAAGTGCCAAATATTTTATTTAACTCATTAATTAACGAGTAAACCAGCAGATATAAGGTCAGAGTCTAATAAAATTTGCACTTATAGTTTCTGTGGGTCAGGAGCTTAGGTGTAGCTTAATTGGATCTTCTGTTTTGTGTCTCACCATGCTGGAATTGGATCATTCTCTGGAGTTAGTTCCTGGACCGGGGAAGAATCTACCTTCAAGTTCAGATCTTGGCAGGATCATTTTTCTAAGCCTGTAAAAGTGAGGACCTTACCGACTGTCAGCTAGGAGTGATCTCAGCTCCTGTACATTCCCTCCAGTTACTAAAGACTGACTTTGGTTGTCATGTGTGCTTTAATGATAGGTCAGTTTATGTACTGAGTGTGCAAAGTAATAGCCAACCAGAGACTTAAATAGTGTAAAACAATCGCTACATACCACTGTGGCATATTTTACCAATGAGAAACAGGGTAGAGATCCAACCACAACTCAAGGAGGAGATTATTTAAGAGCATATAAACTTGAGAATTGGGATCATATGTTTGCTGTAGAAAGATAATCAAAACCTCAGACTCCTGTAGAATTCAAAATTCCCTAGAAAGCCATTTGGAAGATAGTTTTACAAGGTATTATCATATATCCAACTACTACATCCTTCGGGCATTTAGTTATGAGTTAAAACCCTGGCAAAATTATTTATAGCAGCTTATTTGATTTTCATTGAAAGCTGGCTACAAGGGCTGCTGAGGAAGAATGAAAAGAGACAATGAAGTTGTTGTGTGACACGGTAATTATACATGCACAAGGATACTCATTTAAAAATTCTCATTGAACTTCATGAAAAAGATGTAAAATGTTGTGTGCAAATTCAACATTAGTTCATTTAATAGCTTAAGGAATTCCTAGGATGAAATTCAGTATGTACAGTTAATTACATTTTTTCACATGCAAATTATTACATTTTACTAAAAAGAAAATCGTGGGGAAGACTAGAAGAGAAAAGGAAATAGTTACTTATGTAGGAAGTCATAGGTTGACACATTTGGTCATCCAAACCATCCTCTCTGGTGGTTTTATCCACTCTAATGTTGTAACTCAAGAGTTTGAGGAACGAGAAACACTAGGCATAGCTGATAAGGATGTGCGTCAACAATGAGCACAGCTGTCATTTTAACTTTTTCATTCCTAGTGTTCTTTTTTCTAATCAATGTTATTTTTAATCATTTTCAGACTTTTTTTTACATCTTTTAAAACTGATGTGGTCCATTTTAAACTTCAAGGCTTTTGAAGTTTTCTACACTTTTAACAGGAAAGAACATAATTGAATGAAAAAATAAATCAAAAGAAAAGGAAAGGAAATAGCTGCTCCTAAGTATGGTAGAGGAGAAAGTTATGATAGACAAATGGATGTGCACAGGCAGAGGCAGAAGTATCTGGGAGACTCCAAAGGGATCATGACCCTGAACCATGTAGGGAGAGAGGAAGGGGAAAAGAAAGAGGGGAACTAAGTACAGCAGCCAGGAGGCCAAACCCAGACCCTAGGCTAGAGAGTTCAGGGTAGAAGGCAGGGTATGTCAGTTATGTCCTATAGCCTGAAGGACAAGTCTGTGTTGATATGTTAAGTAGATACTTCAACCAACCACTGTCCTGGGTTTGACAAAAAATAATTTCTACTTTTATTTTTCAAAAGTTTGTATTCCCTATTAAAACAGAAAAGTACAGGTGAGAAGTGACTACTGCATTGGCACTGAAAAGTAGTAAATGCTCAGAAAAGAACCGACACGTCTGAAGGCAAAAGTAAGGATGCAAGACGGATTCTGTGAGTTACTCCTCCTACTGCTGTGACAAAATGCTTGAGGTGGGTGTTGAGCGCTTGGGACAGGAGAGAGAGAGAGTACTTCACTTGGCTCATCGTTTCAGGATATTTCACTCTATCATGGCATGGATGGGCTGGAAGCTCAGCCCGTTCACGTAGAAGTGTGGAACTGTTGGTCATATCACGTCAAATGAAAAGATAGAGACGAGGTAAGGAGCAGAGTCCAGGGACAGTTCTACAAGTTACCCCCAGTTATGTGGAAATTCTATAATTTCCAGGTGTGAACCATTCTCCAAAGTTTCCACCACTTTCCAGAACAGTGCTACAAGTGAGGGACCATGCGTTCGAGCACACGCAGGGTTCTTTCCCACTCAAGCATTAGCAATGATAATGGTCTCAGCTTGGAAAGGGGGAAGGTGAAGATGAAATTTCTTTGAGAGTACTTTGTTGGTATGTGCGCAAAAGTCTGCTTCAGTCAGTGTACATCAGTACCCAAGATTGTGGCGAGTGAGAAGGTGGGATTGCATATTCCCCATTCTCATGCAGCTGGCAAATATGAAACAGGGGCTAACAGAGGAGCTGCCCTGGCAAAACGTGTCCCCTAACTACTAAAGCTAAGAGAAAACATGTCTTCACAAATAACAGTATGGTCATTTCTTAAGGTTAAGTCATCAGAACATGACTGGGAAATTCATGAAAATACATCCTCCAGTCATGAGTGGCAACAACATCGGAACATACACATAGAAAAGCAAATATAAAAACATGCATATAGAAAATTACTTATTGAAAAGCACACACAGAAAAACATGTGTAGTTACATAAAAGCACATACACATAAAAACGCATATAAAAAAGCACATATAGAGACACCCATACAGAAAAGCACACACATTTTAAAAAGTAGTTATATGTGGAAAAGTGTATCATAGAAAAATCCATACAAACAGCACATATTCATTTTTCTTGTTTTTGGGTTTTTTTTGCAATTGCTTTACTTCAAGAAATAGATAGGCAAAGAGGGTCAGGGAAGGAAGCAGGGGAAAAAAAACTGCTGTGGAGGAAATGAACATATTTTGATGGATATTTTACTCATCAATTGTTTAAAGAGTCTTCCTTGCCCTGTGAAAATAATCGTGATCCACTTTTATAGTTTCCCATGATGTAAAGCTGACATTTACTCAGAATTTACACTGTCAAGTATCTTAAGTATTTTATATATCTCTATACTTGATTACTCTATCCTCACAGTTACTTGAAGAAATATATTGTATCATGAACCAACTTTACACTTAGGAAACTGAGTCTCATGGAGGAGTGGTCACATCGCTAAATTAGTGGTGCTTTAAATCCTAGAAGCTTGTCATTGAACACTGTCCATCAAAATACTGGGCTTGACTAGGCTCAGACGTGGACTCACTCCCGTGCTCTCCTCCAGCAATATTGAGTAGGTAACCTTCTTACTTATGATAGTGCTCACATTTTTTCTTGTTCTGCATAAATTAGCTGAGGAAGACCTATTGGTGTCCATAGGGAAAGCTCATATAGGAGCTGAGGAATCAGTACACTCATCACTTTATATCCTCTGGACCTTAAAATGGCCATCTCATTTGCTATTTATTCCTAGAGATCAAACAAAGACAATGTTGCCCAGCTGAAAACTGAAGGATACTAAGCCTATTGCACTCACACCAGGGTTTGTTGCATCCCTGATGTAGAAGATAATATTCAAATCATAAGTTCAGAAGACAGTCTAGAACAAAAGATTGACAATTTAGGGAGAAAGAGTATATAGAATGAACCAAAATGTATCTAAATAAATTACTTTTGTCATGTATACATAGACATACATGTGAGTTTTAATTTCTATGACATTTATTTATTTACTTGTTGAGCCTTATTGTCTACCTGAAGTAGATGTGATTGGATTTTTGATACAAGAGAAGAACAATACAACTTAAAAACAAAATATAAAACAAAAACCCTCAAAAATTTGGTTCCATAAGAAAATAAGCAAAATTCTTTCCCAGGATTTGCAAGCCAGATGGAAGGAAGTATATATGAAGTTTGGTGTGTGTGTGTGTGTGTGTGTGTGTGTGTGTGTGTGTGTAAACTTTGATGATATATTTTTAGATCATGTTCTGTTGTAAATTAAGGAATATTAACTCAAACCAGTTTAAATAGAAAGAACATTTTTAGCAATTCAAACATGAGATTTCAGGAAACATCACTTGCCTGTCTCTTGGTTCTTTTTCCTTTGTGTTTAAAATGACTTCCAGAATATGAACGTCACCTTTTTCCAACTTGAAAACTAGCCAGCAGAGAATATGTTTCTCAATACCTACATCATGATCCTATAGGGGATATTACTCTTTCAAACCACAACATTCACCTCCTTAGTCCTCACAGGTACTTGGCCATCTCATGATGCAAAATACATTTAATCCAACTTCAAAAATATCCATAATCTGTAGCATTCCCAACACTACTTGAAAGTCCAAAGTTCAAATCACTTCAGAAATTTAAGGCAATCTCCTAACTACAATCCCTATTATTTCCTTTTAATTATGTACTTCTAATATACAATGGCTCAACATATACATTATCACTCCAAAATGAGCAACAGAGGCTTAGCTAGGAAAGGCAAAACTAAAAGCTAGGAAGGGGAACAGAATTCAACAGCTTGATAGATGGCATCTGGGGCTTCAGAGATGACTCAACTTCCTTTTCAGGCTCTCCTTGACAGATGCTCATAGATCTGACCTCTCTAACATCTTTCTGTCTCTACCACAACCCTGGTTTCATCTTCATGGCTCCAGGCACTAGCTTGGCAGGGCCTTCTTTTAAAGACATGACATGTTCCCTGGCCTCAGTGGCTTTCTGAAACCATGGAAGAATCTTCCACTCAAACTTGCACTTTTCTTGCCTCCAACGTCTACTAGTACCACATAAATGGCATTGCCAAGTTTGTCTGCTAGTCTTGGGAGTTGGATCACATTAGCAGCAAGTTTTGTATGCTGTTGCTTTCTAGGAGCAGGAAACCTCTTATGCCTTTTTTCTCAGAAGCTGAAAGACTAGTTGGAAGGGTCCTCCCATATGTTCACTCTTCCTGTTTTACTGCTTTGAGGGTAGCCTTAAGTGCTACCCTCATGTCCAAACTGAACATTTTCTATTTTTCTCTACTTACTACTTAAAAGTTTTACTTTTAAATTATTAACTATTGTAAATTTATTTATTTCTTATTTTTATCTTAGGTTTAAACATAATTTTAATTCAAACATTATATGTTCCCCTTCCCTCCCCCTGCCCCCTTTCATAGCCTACTTTGTTTCATAGTGGCAGTTATATCTTGACATTAACCAATAGCCATCCAGTGGGACTTCAGACATATTTAACTGGAGGGAAATCCTGCCTGATACTATAAACCTGCCCACTTATTCTTTATAGGTGTATGTGTGTATAAGAGTAATCTATAAAAACCATTCCACAGACTCAGGATTTTGCTATCTTGAAATGTCATAAGCAATTAGTCCATTACTTTAAATTTCAGCCTCACATAAATTGTCAGAACATAGAGAAAAAAATAACTAGATTCATTATCAATATATTAGCAAATGGCCTTTGTCCTAATGGTTAATACAGTCTTGTATCAACTCTGAAACTCATGATTCACTGATTATATGGCTCTAAGTACTAGTGTATTCCAGGATCCTGCTAGAATGACCATTAATACAGCCATCAACCACTTTTCTACTCCAAATTTCTCAAGTCTTCTACTTTTCTACACACACACAGACACAGACACACACACACATACACACACACACATACACACACACACACATACACACACACACACATGGACAAGCTAACTACAACAGCTTCACTTTTGGTACTAACTTGTGGATTAGTTGTTTTTCAATGACATGATGAATGTCATGCCCACAAACAACTTCTAAAAGGTTTTATTTTGACTTCTTGCTTCACAGGGCTATAGTCCATAATTACTGCAGAGGAAAGGCGGTAGGCCAGAACAGCAAAGGGGGCTATCTTGTTCATGATTAACTGCACAGAAGGAAGAGAAAGACCAAGCTGGGTAAGGTTATAAAACCTCAAAGCCCGTTCCCACTGGACTATTTCTTCCAGCAAGGCTGTACCTCCTAATTTTCTATAACCTCCCAAACAGAAATGATAACCAGAAAGAAAGCCTTGAAATGAATTAATTGCTAAAAGACATTTCTTATTTAGACCACCACAACGTAATTTCTGAGTCTCTCTTGATGGCCTATAGGAAGTAGTTTTCCGATTGATGTGCCTAGAATGTTTGTCTACACAAGCCCAGAGATGAGTTAGCACCACCCAACCACATAGAATAGAATTAGTTACTACCTACATGAGAATCATATCTAAAGCTCTAACCAGGTAAGAGTGAAATGAAGTCTTCATGGACAAGGAGAGCTGAGGCTTCCCATATGACTTCAACCTCATGGTATTTAGGACTACGTGTTCTCACTCGTGGATAGACTTGTGACAATTAGTCTCACAAGCCATGGCTTACTTTGTAGATTGCAGGAAATGATTCTCTCTTTTTTAATACAATATTTAGCTTCTTCTGGGACAATTGGCTGACTTTCAGCCCAAGACAGTAACATTTTAATTTGTACAGGTTCTTGGTTAGCTTCCAAGTCTAAGTTAAGGAGCTGATTTTAAACTAATGAACAGATGCTATTTAGTTAACTGGAGACCCTGGTAGCAAAAGAGTAGTTAACAGCTTGGGTTCTCTTTCATTTTTGGGTATTCAGTTTTTTACATGACTGGATGCACATCACTGTGTAAAGATTTCAAATTGTTTTGTTTTGCCCTAGTGCAATATCATATTCATGAAACAAAGTTCCTCTGCCTTGCCTACTCCAGCAAAGACAATTATTTCTGTTTCTAGGAATTCAGTGGATCAGCAAACATTATTTTATGACTGTGTATGTGGATAACTAATGGTATCTTTAAATTTCATCCATAAGACAGCAAACTTCAATGTTTGCACAGACAGATTGTATTTTCACTAGCTGTTTGGTTATACCTAAGGAAGTTGTTTCAACTTCTTAAGTATGGAAAATAAATGCTGTAATGTGGGTAAATTAACAAGCTCCTGCTGTTATGAGAAAACGACTGAGGAAGCATATACAGGCTGAACAGATAACAAATAAATTATTATTTATAATAAAGATTCTTATATTAATTGTGGATGCAAAAAGTCCAAAATCAGTGTTATAGTATGGTCAGGCTTTGTGGTGAGCTCTTTCTACATGAAGATGCCCTACTTCTTAACTATCCTTACATGGCAGAGAGAAAGAGAGAGAGAGAGAGAGAGAGAGAGAGAGAGGATTTAGTATTCCTTTTCTAAGAAAACAATCACTATCGAAACATGAAAACTCTTCTAAACCCAGTGATCTTTCAAAACCTTTTATGTCCAAATCATTTTACATTGGGGATTAGGACTTTAGAGGTACAAGGTACAAAATCTATATTAGTGCACAAGATAAACTAGTATCTCTTTCAAATCCTGGATTAAGACTGGAGGACGGGATATCACCAAGAGTAAGATTGCTCAATCACACAAAATTATCTGCTTATATTTTGAAAAATTCAAGGCTTTTTATTTAATGGCAACTGTGATATTTTATTTTCTTACCAACAAACACAAAGGTTACAGTTATAATTATAATTTTTTGACATCTACATGTATATTCATTTCTTGTGTTACTAATAAAGGTCACTCAAAATTGAGGTTAGATATTCCATTGTAGTTTATGTTTTCAGTTATCCTCTAACTAGAAATGTTGAGCCTCATACTGGAAGTCCTCTCTCTCTCTCTCTCTCTCTCTCTCTCTCTCTCTCTCTCTCTCTCTCTCTCTCTCTCCTCTCTGCTGGAGATGGAATCCAGGGCTTCCTACATTTACATCAAGTGAAACATTCTAGCACATATCCTCAGGACCAACCCAGAATTCCACCAATTTATAAGAAGGCAATTGTACACAATGCACTTTGCTCTACATCTCAACATTCCGTTTACAATTTGACAGTTTTGAATCAGTAAGCTTCTGCAGCACTAGGAAGTGTAAAATGGAAAAGGGTACATGAACGGTATGAAAATTTTGCTACAAAATATATGATAATGAAAGGAAGAGTTTTAGGGCTCTGCACATGAGTCCTTTTAGTGTTCACATAAAATGGAAATTGAAATGAGACAAAGAACATCAAAGGACAGCAGGAGTTAAGGCTTGTTTGCACTGGACCTTAAAGGGACGCACGGTGCTGAGAAAAGCAGTAAAGCTTGATCTACTGGGCTTACCCATGACATCACAGCTTCAACATAGACATA
Organism: Rattus norvegicus; assembly: GCF_021556685.1. Lineage (NCBI taxonomy): Eukaryota > Metazoa > Chordata > Mammalia > Rodentia > Muridae > Rattus > Rattus norvegicus. Next base: position 262,408,062 of record NC_141534.1, on the reverse strand, counting down.
GTCTCTTCAGCTGAGTTGCCAACCTAACCTTCCATCACATGCTTCAAGAGGTATGTTTTGCTTGTCTTTTCATTTCATTGATAATGCACTGACCAAAACCAACTAGGGAAAGGATCTATTTCTATTTACATTTCCAGGTCACATTCATTTAGGGAAATCGGGACAAGAACTCAAGGCCTGTGAAGCAGGAACCAAGACGAAATGCTGATTACTCACTGGCTCACCTACTAATGATCTTCTGGGACACAGAGGGTTTGAGCACTCCTACTGTTCTGCCGTCTATAACACACACCTTGTCTTATAGACTCAGGTTAGCTCTGCCCACACTTTCCTCTGCCATTGGTAGATGTTCTATAGTCTTGGCTTCTCCAGAGGGGGTTTCCACTGCAGTGGAGGCTGCACCTTCACAATGGCCTCTTTTGGTCTCTCAGCCTCTCATCAGGGTCTTTAAACACAAAGCACAGAATCTGCTCCTTTCTGCTGCCATTCGATCTTGAGGTCTTCATTGCAAATGAGACCTTACCCCAACAACAGCCTCTTTTCTGGGTCTTGCCACACCACACAGTGTCTAACTTGACTAGAAACTTTATCCTTAATGACAGGCATTTATAGTTCTGGATGGTACTATAGAGGCTAGTACAGGAGAAAATTAACCAACAGTCTCACCCAGTGATAAACCCTTCAACCTACAACAGCTGCTCACTGGCAATATATACTAGAACGATAGCGAAGAAACAGTCACGAGAGCAACCAACCACATTTTCATTGGCTTTAATGGCCACTCTATGAGAAAGAATCAAACTTGACCCTATTAATGGAACTAAAGACCTAAGACTACATATGTCATGGGCCCCAAGGGAAACTTACTATTATTATGCTAAACATACAAAGCAATAAAATAACTACTAAAAGAATACCGCTATACCCATAGATCAGTTCACTGATACTCAACCCTCATCAGAGAAGGTTCTTCTTGCAGTAGATGATAATTAGCACAGACATCCACAACTGGACTGGGCAAAGAGTGAGACAACTCAGAGCAAATATCCCTAAGAGAGATGTCTTTATCAAATCCCTATCCTCAGAGTTTGGGAATCTATAACGAAGAAGAGTTAGAATGGTTGTAATTGCCAAAGATGGTGGATGGTTCCAAGGAAATAACATTGTCCAGACACAAGAGGGTTAATATACATGCGACTGACATGGGGTCTATCCAGAGTCGACTTGATGCTCAGGTTCACCTGGGCAACATAAACAACTCTATTCTTTTTTTTCTTAAATTGGATATTTTATTTATTTACATTTCAAATGTTATCTCCTTTCTCAGTTTCCCCTCCACAAATCTCCATCCCATTCTCCCTCCTCTGCTTCTGTGAAGGTACTCCCCTTCCTAGTCACTCCTGGCATTCCCCTACACTGGGGCTTCAAGTCTTCACAGGACCAAGGACCTCTCCTCCCACTGATGCCAGACAATGCCATTCTTTGCTACATATGCAGCTGAAGCCATGGGTCCCTCCATGTGTACTCTTTGGTAGGTTGGTGGCTTAGTACCTGGGAGCTCTGGGGGATCTGGTTGCTTGATATCGTTGTTCTTCTGAAGGGGTTGCAAACCCTTTCAGCTCCTTCAGATGGACTCTATTCTTTTGACTATAAAATTTTGTTATTGCTTCTTGGTAATTATTTTTGTCTCCTATTCATTTCTCTTTTAAGCAAGATAGAAAGAATACTAAGTTGAGTGAACAGTGAAGAGTTATAGTTCTGGGAGGGCTTGGAGAAAGAAAGAATGTGATAAAAATATCATATTAAAATTTTGAGTAAAAAAGAAAAAAAACAATACCATGTGCACAACAGTCAATTAAACTATGACCAATTAATGGCTCTTCCAGTTCAAATGTCAAAAGTTCTCCATAAGTCTTTCTCAAACCAGCGTGGTCAAATTCACTACAGTAACAGCTCCCATCTCAGTATCAAATTCAATTTTAGTTTGCTTTATATTGTTATGATAAAACACCGGCCAAAACAGTTGGGAAGGAAACATTTATTTTATCTTACACCTCCAGAAACTCAAGAAACGATAGGAGAAGGGCTATGGAGCAAAACTTCATACTAGATTTTTCATTCTGGTTCATTCGCAGGTAAAAGCTAAAGGTAGCATCATGTACCCAACTGACATACCGATAATTTGTAACCCATCAAGAAGAAGCTCCAGGTTTGCTCTGAACTATGGTAAGTCTTTGTGGAGGTTGTACAGTGTGAATAATATCAGCCCTGTTAATATGTAAAGAGTCAACAATCTTGGAGACCTGTCCATGGTGCTGATGCTGAAATCTTTATGGCACCAACTGGAATGGGGCTCTACATGTATTTTCGTACCAGATAGTGATAAAACACGCACAATTTGCATATACAGAAGGATATACTATTGGTTTGCTGAGGACTATTTGAATATTTTGGCTTTAATATGTATGGCACATAAACAACAGAGATACTATTAACTTCCTCAATGTGTATCTAAGAAGCAAGCAGGCCCAGTACATAAAGTACGCTAAGTCTTGTTATATAAGGGAGAAGTGTGGCACATAAAACTATGCCAGGGAGTTAGGTAAGGTAAAGCAGGTTGAGACTCGGATATTCAGTGGACACACACCTGAGACTTAGGAGACTCCCTACTCCCTGCCAGACTCCTGCCCTGGAACATGTGTCACACTGCTCCCATAAAGAAAGGTGCCTTATGGTTATGTAGGCTCAAAATAGAGTTTCCATGCTAATGAAGTACCTAGAAGCCTGGAGGGCTTAGCTAAAAACTTTCCTTCCCAGACACTCCTCCCTGTAAAAGGTATTTAATCTCAGGTCTATCCTGATAAGTAGTATGGTACACTTTGCATCTATTTTCTGCCATGAACAACCAATAAACTTTTTAGAACCATGGACTGTCTCTTTTCATCAAGATCCACTGTGGGAAGCCATGAAAAGGCATTTGACTACAGAGTTACAGTTTAATTCTCCTGTAGAAGGCCTCTGTGTGCTCCCTGTCACAACTGCCACCATGCCTGCCTCCACCAAGCTAAGGACAATCATTCCTTGAACAAGTGCTCCTCTTTCTCCTCTGACCCCAGACAACATGCTGTCCCCAGCCTATGGTCCTCTGACATATTCTTTGCTTTTTTGCAAATCCCAGCAGCACCTGGATGTTCAAGGGTCAGAGAACCTCATGGCCCCCCTCATCGCAGTTCTGGGGACCCCTGCATCAGCTCTGGCTTCTGCACATCTCAGACTATGCTTTACCACCACAGAGCATGCCTCAGGGCTTCCCCATAACCCAGCCCCCACCCCAGCAGGGTCTGGGGAAAGTACAGTCAAACTCCCAGCATACTGCCCAGTGGTGGGGCAGCGTCAGACCCACAAGCAAGAATGTTTGATTTGATTGTGTCTGAGAGACATGCTTATGAATCAAATATCTGTCAGGCATATACCTGCACAGGTTGCTTAAAACTATTTAGAAATTCTTACAAAAAGAGTAAATTGTGAATAATCTTAAGACTCATGCTTTCTCAAGCACAGGAAGAAAAAAATGCAAGACAATTTAAGAAATTCTTTAGAACAGTTAACTTCCCACAAAATAAGATTCTGGAAGGATTTGGTGACATTAACTTACATGTCCCCCTATTCTACTGACAGATCTTTTTCAGTAGCTTTACAAAGAGGAAAGTGTTTTTTTGAGCTTTTATCAGTGTATGAGTGCAAAAATTGGTGCTTTATATAAAATCCAGAGCTGAAAATTCAAGTCTTAAGAATATACTAAACCCTGAAGCATAGTACATTTTATCACAGCCCAGAGTTGTTTTGAACTTTTTGATACACTGATTTTAAAAAAGGGAAAGCCTAATAATTTTGCTAAATGAAAGAGACAAATTAAATTCAAGGGCACAAGAAAGTATATAGCAAAACACTGGAAGAGAGAGAGAGAAAGCAACGTAGAATAAAGAAGTCTAAAAGTCTGTTTAATAATCATCTAGGGCAAAACACCAGTAGAATAAACAAATATGGACCACAGGGCAATAAATAACATGAGATGTATCAATATTTAGACTGTTTTGCTCAATAGTTTCCCAAACTGTAAAATGATGCACTGTATACTGACATATGAAACAAAAAGGAACATATAATGCATTTATTCAAAAGGCTCCTTTATAGCAGTATAGATTAATCGATCAATATGATGCAGATTAATTTCAAACCACTATGTTCAGAGCAAGTAATGCAGGCATAGATTAATACCAAGGTGTATTTTTCAAAGAGTTACTCTACTATGCGAGATTTGGGGTTCTTCTGTGGATTCACCTGTTTAATCAGGTAATGAGTCTCAATGAAGTCACATAAATGGGGTTGCTTTTGTCACTGGCCAGGCTGCGCAGTTCTAGAGTGACCTGTTTGCTCTCCATTGGCAAGTACAATGCACAGCCCATTGTATAGTCAGTGCTCTCTCACGGTCATCACAGGCTGGTTTCTTGACATGCTGTGGGAAGATTCTGTCAACTCCTGAGTGTTGCTGTTTTGTCAGTGAGATATTGATTTTTATGTTATTAGTGGGAGAAATATTAGTCAATGTTCTTCAAAATTCCTATCATCGTGGTTGAAGCAACAAGACATGGATGGGAGCATAGGTCCTGGTGGCAGTTTTAGCACATCAGGAGGCGTGCTCCTGGCAGAGGGAAAGTCAGTGGTGGTGGCACATAGGCAGGCTGATGGAGTGATAGAGGGCTCTGAGCAGCTGGCTGGGGTCTGAGGAGTTGAGCACAGGGTTCCATTCAGGCATGGCTGAACCAGGATGTCATGGTGACTCTAGGCAGACACCATCTATCACCATTTCACCCTTGAGTTTTAGTCTGCCTCTGAATCTGGACTCTTCGATTTGACTAGATTGGATGTCTGGCAAATCCCACCCAGGATCCCCTGATCTTTGCCACCCCACTCCTGGGATTGCAGCCGTCTACTCCTGTACCTTGCTTTTTATGTGGATGCTGGAGGCTAAACTCAAGGTCTCATGCTTTTGTAGCAAGCAGTTTACCAAGTGAACCATCTTACCCTGAAATTAATGTTTCTTAACTCGTTGTAAAGAGGATTAATTCTAATAGAACTATCTTCCTCAATTTGGTGCTGTTTATTGCATATATTTTATATTTTAATAAATTTTATATTCAAGATGTTTTTGCAAGTCACAGAAAAACAAAATTCAGCAAAGTATACTATGTTAGATTTTTCTTTCCATTTTTCTCCCATAAAAATAATGGCCGTTCAAGTATTTGGTTCTCTATAATCAATTCTAGGAAAATGTTTGCCACTTGGTCAAGCCTATTGCTCCATGAACTACCTACGAGATCAGTCTTGCAGCTAAAACAAATACCATAACTTTCTGTTCACTATAAGATCCTTCACAATCAAGTTTTGATTCAAGGTATGAACAATATGTTAAGTTTGGGGTTTTCTTTTCCTGAGAGAATGTTTTTAACTGAGTTCTCTGGGATTAACTAATATAACATGGGTCTACCATGTATCAAAACTGTTTGCTAGCTGGACTTTAGCAATCTGAACTTTGTAACACATCTCAGCAGTTCTTGATTCAGTACGATACATAGAGTAGCCAGTAGGATCCCTATGAAGAACTTGACTTTAAAGACTCCCTCTTGAAAAGCACGTGTCTACAGTTGGGAATGTAGTGTTACTTTCCCAAACACTGATTTCTCCATTAGTGTCCATTCTTAAATACAAATCCAACTTATTTGTTAATAAATTCTAACCTTGTTATTAAAAGCTTGAGGTTTTTTGCACAAGTTCACAAACCAGAGATGTATTTTACAAGTGCTGGCAATAAACACAATGGTTCAAATGCTTAGAGATTTTTAAATACTTAAATAATTTTGTGACTTAGAACATATAAAACACATTAGCAGAATGTAAATCCCATTAGTTTACATGATGATATATTTTAAGATATGGAAGCCAGGTGTGTTGATTCACACTTGTAATCCCAGGACTTTGAGGACAGAAATTGGATTGTGAAGAGTTTGAGGAAAGCGTAGGATATACAATAAGACTTTATCATAAAGATCAATGTCCATGGAACACGAAAATCTGGGAAGTCTTCTTTGGGCAATAAAGAAATATCTTAATTCTGAGCACGGGGAAACCAACTTCAAGATACATTTTTATTTATTATTTATGTGTAAGGTCTCTGAGTGTTAGTGCTGGCCATGTAGCCTCCCCTCTGCTGTTTCCAAAGCTAACACAAATGTCTTCCTTTCCTGGTTCCAGTTATATGCTTACACTGTGGACACACACACACACACACGCACACACGCACACATGCCTGCACAGGGATTCTCAGGCATACCACACACAGATACACACACAGGCACACACATACAACACACACACATGCACACGCAGTCACACTACACACACACACACACACACACACATACACGCATGCACAGGCACACTACACACACCACACACATGCATACACAGGCACACTACACCCGCACCCCCCCCCCACACACACACAGGCACACACTTCCCCTGGTAAATAACTCTTTGGACACTAATGATCGGAAGTAGTTGATAGAAGAGTCTAGAGCCCAGCTTTCAGAGCTGAACCTGTGACCTCTGATCCATTCTTAGCTTCGAAGTTTATCTAGAAGAAATTCAAACTAATAGTTACATGGACTTTTCTGTGATTTATGATCTTACAAACTAGGTCATGAGTAGGAAATAAGTGCCATTTGTCAACTTTTCGGAGCCAGTGGCATAGAACTGGAGTAAGAGGAGCTGCTGGGGCCAGCAAAGAAATAACTCTCACTACCCAGAAGGAGCAAGAAACACTGGTCTTCTTTAGCCGGAAGCAGGAACTCCGTCATAATCTTCACTAAATACTACTGTGCCAAGTCATTTTTCAGGTCCAATTGGAAGTCTTAAAAAAAGAGAACATGTCAAAATTAGTGTTGAGAATTGATGTTGTGAATAAAAAATGTGCCAAATTATCACTTCAGATTTAATTTTATGTGTGGTGCTCTGCCAAGTGACTTAGGAAACTTGTAGGTTATTGGACAATAGGAAGGCACAGAGCATCCTTTAACACCTTCTGCCCTCGTCCTTCCTAGCATCTCCTCTGAGACTGTGAGTGTGTGTGTGGGGTGGGGCGGTGTGGGTGTATATGTGCATTGTGTATCATACGTGTGGTTGTGTGTGCACAGTGTGTTGGGATGTAAGAGTGCAATGTGAGTAGAGGAGAGGGCACATGTATGTACTATTAGTGCAGTGTATTTGTGATGTATGTGTGTCTATATGCACTGTGTGTAGTGTGTGTGCAGTGTGTATGTGTGTGTCATATGTATGTATACATGTAGTGCATGTATGTACAGGTTTTAACAAAACAGAGCCTTAAGTTAGTTCTCTTTAAAGCTCACAAGGTACAGGAGAGTAAATAGAAGAAAACTCAGCCAATTTTCATAATTTATTCTTTCCAAGATACCAAAAGTTCTCTGACTTAAACACCTTAGACAATGAAGGCAAACAAGCAGATAAATGAAGTAGAAAGCTTTCTAAATTTCATCATTCAGTTAAAGGAACATTTTTCTAGGTCTTGAAATATTCACTTTCACCTTTTGTTCAAGTCTGTCGCTGTCCTGAAATAGGCTCTGAGCTGTTTCACAGGAAATTTTTCTTCTTTTCTATATGCATAGTTTGACTCCAAGTCAAGTGATTGCCTTGGATAAGTTAAAATTATAGCTGAATTGTTCCATGAAAATGAAAGTTTTATTTATTTGGGAGTAGACATTAAAATTCTGCTATTTTAAACCATACACCTCTTCATGCTGGAGTATGTCACAATACTGTGTGAGTCTCCGTGCTATATGTTTTATAATTCATATAGCCACATTTGGGAAAGATTTAAGAGAACAACTGGCTTTCCCACCCTTTTGTAAAAAAGGAAATAGTTCCCTTGCAAAATGTTCACTTACACTAATAACGAACAATGGAGTCTTGTCCTTCATTACCCCACTGATAGGCTGGGCGTAACTGTGGTAGTTCTCCTCTCACAGCTGGGCTAGAGTTTGTGTTCAGCTGAAAGCTGCGCTTTGTCTTTCTAGAAAGAAGAACCTAAGTGTTTGGTGAGTACATATTTGCACAGTTGGCCTCTTCAAAGATGCTCTTGAAATTTTAATGGGGTTTCTTGTCAATCACCCAAATATCTAGACTCATGTTCTGCTCTTGTGTCCCAGAGTCCAAGTGCCTTCAGCATTACCAGAGTGAAGTTTGGCCTTTCCTAACGAACAACAGTGCTGAGCCAAGCTGAATGCTGCCTGCTTGGTGTATGGAGCAGAATCTGAAAAAAAGGATGGACCTGTCCACAAGCTGGGAGCTGAGGCAAATATCAAACTCTTGTGAGAAGGGAAGTACAAACAAGCGAACTATGCAGAAGCAGACAGCTCAAAGTCATATGCCAAAATCCAAATAAGTCATCCTTTTATTTGTCTGTATGCCTAACAAACACTGCAGAGCCCCCATCTTATGAATACATGCTGTATAATATGACAGAAAACGCGAAGGAAACGGCTTGTGTGTTCTGGGCTCCAAAATTCAATTAGAAAGCCACACCTGAAAAGGGGGAGACGAGCAAAAATAGTAAACCCTCAAACAGGGGACACAACAAAATCTTCCTTTCTACCTGAAGAACAGCTCTATTTAAGGCATATGTATTGAAACTAGCTGGTGGGTTTTTTTTTCTTTTCTTTTTTAATCTCAGGACCCAGCAAACACTGTGCTAAGCATTATATACTTAAGATTAGTTACATAGTGAACAAAATTTTGATCAATTTTAAGTAGTTCATCCAAACAAACTTGGACAGCTGTGAAATATTGGCACCAAGAGTCAATCACTGGAAACACAAGCAGAAAGTCATAGTTTCACTAAGAAGACAGAGAAGGAAGGATGGTGCAGCCATAATCTGCGCCCCTCCTCTCCGAGTATGTTGGCCAACAGCCTGAGGATGGAACAGGGTTCAGAAGACTGTAAGTGTGGACTGAACAGTGTCCAGAAATTGCTGCAGTGAGACAACTCTATTTTATTGATTCAGGGACAGGGTACATAGGGGCCATTTCAGAGGTCTGCATAGAAAGAGCTATTTGGTCACTGAGTAAAGTGAGCAGAAAGGGTTTATTGATTATAACACAGCACCTAATTATCATGAAAGAGGGAAGCCAGAGCAGGACATGTGTGCTGAGTTATGTGGCCTTGCAGAGAGCTCTGTACAAGTTCCCTTTTCGGACGAGGCCAGCCAAGGCCAGCCACCTGTGCTCAGGGATACTCTCCAGAGAGAGGCAGGAAGGGGCAGGGTAGCCCTGCCAGGAAAGAGCATCCCTAAGTTTGCGCCAAGCTCAGAAAGCCATCTGGTCATGGAGGACTGCTACTTTAATAGCAAAACTCTGCAACAGTAATCATGGGTAATTTGAATAGATGAAAATGGCAAGAGAAAGACAAACTGGGAAAAATGGTGGATCCCTGCATGTGTTAGGAAGCCTGTACCTTACCTTCATCCTATCTGTTGCAATCATATCATTGGCTTGCTGGCGCTATTGGCACCGTGTGGTGCAGCTGGTAGTTGTTTCAAATAATTTAACCTGGGAGCAGAGATACAAATTGCAACTGGTATCAGGACAGATGACTTATGAAGGTAACTCTTCCTGTGTCACTACCACTTACAAGAAAGATAAGCCCTTTGAATTGTTAGCTCTTGCTTCTTTGGTAATTCCTTCTGCCCTAGTCTCTGGGTAAATTCACTCCTAAGTCCTTTGACCCTGAAGAAAACTTGCCTTGAGGAAAGAGAAAGACAATGAAGAAAACGTAGTCCTGTCTTTTAACAAAAACGGTTCTTAATCAACCCAGCCTGGTAGTACAGGCCTCCAATTCCAGCTATTTCAAAGACTGAGACAAGGAGATACAAAGGTCGCAGAATAACTTTGCAGCCAGCCAGGGCAACTTACTGACACTTCGTCTGCAAAAGTAAAATTGTTGTCAGAGTTGGGACATTTGCATATCATAGGTTCAGTCCCTGCAATCAAAAACACACAAGTGACTGAATGTCTTCATCTAAATCTTAACAGTTGCTGAGAATGGTGGCCAATACACATAACCACAGTATTGGGAAGTAGAGGCATAAGGAACCAGAATTCAAGTTCATCTCGGGCTATAGAACAAGTTTAAAGTCATATATACGTATTGACAATCTGAAGCCTGAACAGTGCATTTTAGGATACAGAAGTGGAGAACAACACAGGGATGGAGTGGGTCTCACAGCTAGAAACCAGAGCTAGCAACATCCTGTATTTGATTGACACCTTAGTAGTTTCCAAGTGGCTTCTGGTATATTTTATGTTTGTCTTTGACATGGTGAAGTGTCCTCCTTACAGATGGAGATGCTGGAAAAGGGGGTTGGAATTCAGACATGGCAATGCTGCTGTTCACAGCAGAATCCTACCGACTCACAGGTTTGACGATTCTGCCTGGTCTAGATGAGTTGTGCCTGGGGAATTTTTCCACTTAAGTTTCTAAGTGACCTTCTTAAAAGTAATAATAAATCCAAAATGTGTACATTAATTCTTCACAATGTAGAATTCTGAATTTATTAACTATTTCTGCCTTTAATGTGAAGAGCTGCCGCCCCATCGTGGTGTATTTCACAGAAAACCCCAGAACAAGCATGTCTCACTGTATCTGTTGGCTGAGAAACTAGGAGTAGGAACTACCTGAACAGACGTGGTCACTAACTACTTTGTGATTAACCGGATATTAGATCTGGGTGTGTTATTTACCAGCTCTGTGGTCTGCGATGTTATTTGTTATTTTACTTCTGGATTCTTTAAATGTTTTTGCTTTAATTGGCAAAATGGAGAGAGTGATAAAAGGTATTTCATCAGTCTTTTAAGATTGACTAACAGCTACTAAATGTCTCACGCCATTTGTAGATCAATTGTTGTCTTATTAAATGTGCCTTTATTGTTCAACTTCACTGAGGTCTGGAAACATCAGACCACGAAAGTTTTCCCTTTCCCCAGAGACTTCCCCAAAGTTCGAATGTACAATATTTCTATAGTAAAGCCTTGCTCCTTTGAAGCAACCACTGGAGCAGAGCAGTGTAACTGAAAGGGATAGTAGCTTACAAGGAAGAGCATATGATCAGAAAGCACTTAGCTTAGCGCCTGCCACCCTGTGTGTAGTGCTGTAAGGATTGGCCCCTTTGATAAAGCAGAGAGATGGTCCCTGTGGCCTTCTGTCCTTTGTTTTTGCTCTGTGCCAGGGGCTGGTAGCCTGTAGGTGGATGAGACTGCCCTTCCCTCTCCCTGTAGCTCTCAGGATCTGTTTGTTTCTTGTTCAGATCCCTGGGTAGAAGGCTTCCTAGCTCTCCAGAATGACATCTACACTGCTGGTAATTACTTTCCTAAAATGGAAAGGGAATTAAAATAAAAGCCCAAACAGAGAAGGGGGTGGCAGGTTTTTGGAAAAGTGCAGTGGCAATTTGAGACATGAATAATTAATTTTGTCTTGAGCTTAAGTTCAGCCTGTGTTTATGATCTGTGAAGGGAAAAAAAAACACAACTCTCTAATGGGTTCTAAATAAATCCAGTATCAATTTAAACTATTAGAGGAAGTTAAATCAAAATAATTAGGATATTAAAATACTTTGTGCATTTCCAATCACTGCCTTCTTGAGGCTCGGGATGTTTTCCAGGGAACAATAATAGCTTGAATATATTAGATGCTCACTTCCTTTAGAAGGCGGCTGTTTACTCCCGTGCAGATGATTGAGAACTTGTAGGGAACAGAAAGCCAGGCTGATGTGTTGACATATTCAAGGGAGCTGGTGCTATAGAAATGATGAATTATTTTGTATATACAGATTAGAAACTACATGGTGACACTCTACGGCTAAAGTCGTTAAACCTGATCATTCTTTATAGTCAGTAATTGCTAATTCACGCTAATGTAAGAGAGGCGGGGGTTTTGGTGACGGTTTCTATTACTCTAGCTGAAGCCTGTAAATCTGACTATGAGTAAGGCGAATTTCGAAGGAGCTGGAAACTTCATTATTTGTGTATTTTGCTTGTGGATTTCAAAACCACATACCCATTTTTCAGCAGCGACCAAGGAACTCTTGCACCCTGTGTAAATTCTAATATAACATTCCCAGTCCCCCCGTGGATTCTTAGTGCTTAAACAGGGTAAAGTAGGACAATGACGAATAGAAAGACTGATAAGATATTTCTTGCCACTCTTATGAGGTAACATCACATTTCCTTGTAAATAATTTTTGATAAAATGATAGAGTAACTCCCTGGATAGGCCCTTCATGAACATTAAAGAGCTCATGAACTCTTGGAACTCATTTCCACAGTATGTGAACCTGATCTCCAAGCGATCCCTTTGAAGTATGTTAATGTTTGTTTTTTTTCTTAAGCATTATTTCTTGTGTGTGTGTGTGCGTGTGTGTGTGTGTGTGTGTGTGTGTGTGTGTGTTTAAGTATCTATATCAATATCAACATCTTGACCTAAATATAGGTCTAGATATGCAGTATTCACTGGAAAAAATTCTTAATTAGTAAAGCATACATATAATCTGATAAATGGTTATCAAGCTTGCCTGATAATTATGGTAATGTATGACTTGTATTCCTCCTAATTTGTCTCCAAGAGAAAGACAAAAGACAAAATTTCAAAGGATTCAAAGGTAATTTACACTGAAACTGAAATATTGGATTGAATGTTCCTGAGAAAATCAGAAAAAAAAATAATAAAAAAAGTGTGTAAGCAGCTTTCGCCTTAGAAATATCATAAAATGTAATTAGGAAGAATATTATAGTGATTCAACTAAGAAGCTCAATGAAACAATAAAATTAACAAGCAATTGAAAAATCTTTTTTAATAAAATTATGAAAATGTTTGTTATGCATACTTATAAAAATATGTGGAATACACCTAGCTGACTGCACACCAGTGAATTTTTCCTTGTTTGAGGTACGTGTTTCCGTTTATTATGATACTTGAAATGCTTTGGTTCTCTGCTTCATTAGAACATGGTTGTCATGGCTTCAAATCATACAAAATCATACACATTTACATTTTCTGAGTCAGAGCTCAGAGCCAGCATTGGGAAATTACTTTTGTAAGGGCTTTTATCTCATGTCAGAGGATTAAACAGACTAGTTGTACCATTTATATTGACAAGCCTTTTAATGAATGCTTTTACATAGTTTATCTAACATTAAAATAATCTCTGTCTTTGTCCCCGTTCTTTGATTAACTGCTAGTGTCTTTTTCTTCATTGGGAAATTCGTTAAATATGTTTTAACTATCCACTGATACATGTCCTTCTTCCAGCCTCGTTTAATCATTTCCCCATACACTGTAAAAAACAAAACAAAACGAACAAACAAACAATACAAAACATGTTGACTAGGTAAATGTCATTCAGTGTGGTAGACATGATTGGAACTAGAATCACATAGAGGATGAGTTTGTGGAGGACACTATCACTGACCTTGAATAAGTAACCCTTGTTTGTAAAATAGGTAAATCAATAATATTTCCCTTGTAATTTGGAGAGAGTTCTTATGTTTCTATTATAGTGCCTGGTGAATAATGTATACCTGATAAAGTGCCACCAAGATCACAGTCATTGCTTTGCTACTGCAAATATCCATGTGGTAACTAACATTCTCTGTGGGTGAACTTCAGTCATTGTTCATGGATTACCTTGTAATTTCTAAGTCTTCTGATTTGCAGGGCCTATGTGTGCTGGATAGACGGCTTGAAGGGAGTACTAGATCAGGTCAGATGTGAAGAGTTGCAAACAACATTCAGAGTTTGTATCAAGGAGGAGACCAGCAGGTTCTATTGAACGTCTGTCATGTCCAAGAGTGGCAAGGTTACTAACTTCCAGTTGAGGAAAAAAAATCCTATCAAGCTTCTTTAATAGTTCTTTCTCCTCCAAAGAAGGTCTATAAATCTAGGTTCATGCAAAGTGTTTGTCTGAATTCTCACAACTTACCTAAAAGCACTGTGCAAAACAACAGTTGTGAACTGAGAGACAGCATGCCTGCAGAAATAGTGCAGTCTGTGGATTGCACTGCGATGTCTCCCACCTATCACTAAATAACAGTTCAGTAGTTATTTAACAGTCACATGGCATTTGTGGAGTGTTCATAAAAGTACATATAAGCTCCTCAATGGCCCTTGATTACAGAAATCAATGGTAAGAATAAAGATGATTAATGTCAGGTCTTGGGGATTCCAACAGGCAGACCACCTATCAAGAAATGACCTCAAGTGGAACTATATGAAAATTTCTTGTAGTTAGATAAAAGCCAGAATTTCCTAGGAATGTTTGATACTGGTTCCCATCTTCCAAAAACACTCAAGTCATTTTCGTTACCTATGGCAGAAGGGACATATTAGCTACCCATAGTACCAATCAGCTTAGCAAAGCCCATGCTGGCCTCCAGGCTCCCTCAGTATCACAAGTACTTGCTAGACATTTCAAAGGTCACACAAGTTCCTGGCCCTCCCCTCTCTCCAGCTATCCATAATTCACATGCTGTGTCTACCCTGTTCTTTCTGTCTTACTATTAGCTCTCTCTCTTTCTTCTCTATGTCCCTCTCACCTCTCTTTTGCTATGCACTGTCTTATTATGTCTCTCTCTCTCTCTCTCTCTCTCTCTCTCTCTCTCTCTCTCTCTCTCTCTCTCCCTCCCTCTTTCTCTCTCTCTCTCTGTATATCTGGCTACCCTCCTGCTTTATTGATAGTCTTCTTATCCCCCTCCCTCTCCTCTCTCTTGTTATACACTCTCTCTATTCCTATCTCTATCTCTCATTTCTATATCTGGCTATCCTCTTGCTCTCTTCTTATTCTCCTCTCTCTCACAGATATCCCTGACATCATTGGCCATGTCCAATCTGCTTCTCTTTTTTCTGTTCTGAACTTTTCCAGTTGCATCTGGATATTGTCTCTTATACACAATAAAACTCATTTCCTTATCCTTATCATGGAGTGGTCATTTCAGTGGTTTCTTTACTGCACTCACAGGAAAAGAGAACCAAAGTAACTTGCCATAGAACTGAGGTTTGAATCTAGATTACCTCACTTTAAAATGATTTTATTTAATGCAAGGGTTTATAGACCCGGGTAATGTGTAATGTTTTGGTCTCAACTTTTCAGGGTAGAACCATAGAAAAGAAAATTCTATATAGGCCTTAAATTTCATTTCAAGAATAGATCGTTCAATAACCTTCAGTGAATATGTTTAGAATAAATGGTATTAATGACCATTGATAAGAGTAGAGATGATTGGGCCATGGGTTACTCCCAGAATAAATGTATTAGTACTGAAGTGTCACAGTGAGTGAAGGATCTACATAGATACTTCTGAAAATCTGATATTTTACTGGAACTTTTAATTGATCTGTTAATGAGTGGCCTTACAGTTATGGTGGTTTTAGATGAATCCGAATAAATAATTTGAGACAGAGATAGAGCCCCTATAGGACATTGCATACAAATGTGTTGTCTGACAGAGTCAATACTTTAGCAAATGTAGAATAGAAGAGAAAATTTATCTATTTATATACATAGGATTATTAGAAGATGGGAAAAGAAGACCATAAAAATATATGTGTATATTTTATCTGCTAATGTGCCTGGTTTTCCCTATTGACATTATATGAGTTCATTTTCTAATCACTGTGCACGTGTACATGAACTCATGTGCATATGTCTTCACTCACTGCATAAAACTAATAATACCACACAGAGATCTAAAGTATCACAAACTGCTCTGGTGATCAGATTTTGAAATGATGTACTGTTGGTAGCCTCATAACAAAACTGTGAACTATCAAAGATGAAGCTATAAAAATGCTGTTCTTTGTTTCATTTTTAAAATAAAAATAATCATAGGAAATAGAGGGATATTTCAAGCTGAGACTGTAGAAAGTAAGATATATTTTAGAAAAGGAAAAGAGGATCATGGACGAACGTGAATGGGAGCTGAGGATTACTCCACCATTAACTCAAAAGAACTCTAATTCTTGCTCCAGTACAAGAATAACATAAGTCCTTCACAATCTGTTGCATGCACAAAATGGTAGTCATAGTGACTTCAAACTTAAACTAGCTTTTGAAATCAAAAGCCTGATACTTCATCATTGTCAGCGAGCAGACAGAGGTTGGTCATGTTCTTCTTTTCTTCATTCTAAAAATATAAGGTATTGTTTAGAAACCTAAATGTAATTTGAAAATAAGTTGTTATTATGACATGATGCACAACGGTTTTTAGTAGTAGAAACTGAGGCAAAACCATCCTAGCTTCGTATTCTTAAGACTCCTTGTTCCTACAGCTCCTCTAGTTTGTTCTTCTTACATATCTGGAGAGTTTAGCAGAGTGCACAGCTGGAATCTCAGCTTTATTCTCCAGTACTATTTTTATCCACATCTGCAGCAGATCTCCTCCAAGGCTGCATTGGAAAGACTGTTCCTCCACTTTACCTTGGTCACCAACTTCTCCTGACGTGGTACTGGACTCACGTAATAAGCCAAACCAGAGTTTGGCCCGTAGTCTGTGAAAGGCCATTTCAAGACCCATCACCAAGTGTCTATTTATTTGATGACAAAGGTTTAATTTACTGTGCTAAATCACAACTATAAAATTGTCAAAACAAATTTTCCCTATCAACTCTAAAGAATTAAAACACAGATTACATTTTAAAGTACACATTTATTATTCCTTCTTATTTTTTTCCTTTCCACTTCAGCCCCCCACAGGGGGGTAGGAAAAGTGGTTGAAGAAGGCCTGTCTTTGAAGTTATTTTTATCTTTATCTAGTCTTTCCTAGACTCATTTAATCTACTTGATTTTTAAGTCATGATTATACCCTCTAGATACCAATTTGTGACATCCTTCCAAAGAATTGTTCATTAAAATCTAATTTTTACCTTCTAATGCTGTTTTTTTCAAGCAAATGAAATACGTAGTAATTATAAATATCTATCTTGTGAAACCTTGGAATTATTGGCATGCATATATAAAGGAAAGCAGAGAGAGAGGGATATTAACTTTGAAACTAGCTTTTTCTTTTTATTTCATTGAAGATAGTACACATATAGCTATGTATATTTAAGTAAAGGAATCTCATTTAGCCTCTCTCAATATTTTTACGCTGTCATTAGAGAGCCTTTGAATGGTACCCAAGGGATACCACATCTAATTTAAACTTCATGTCAGGAGAGACACCAGGAAACTTCAGATTCATTATTTAGTTTGATGATCTGAAAAGATGGGAGATAAGTTTCTGTGATATTCTGCTCTGATCTACCCAAGGTGCCCTATAGGGATAGCTTCTGTTCAATTTTACTAAAGTTTTAGATGGAATTTTATCGAGGACACATTATTTATGAGAAGTTGGAACAGTTCCCTGTCTCCTGAGCTCAACCAAACCCAAGCAAAGAAATAAGCCCTAAATTCCCTCAGCAGGCATTCAGTGCAATAGGCTGAGAATGCATCGAGCTCAGCAGGAGTAAACCTCTAGAGGTCTGGGTGCAGCCCTGTCTCCTGCTTACGTAGTTAAAATGTAAAGATCCAGTCATCAACAAAGAAGATCATCATGAGATGAAGTTTATCCTAACAGTTAGGAATGGGCATATTGTGTGGTGGAAAGAGAAAATTATTCAAGGATATAGAGTTGCAATACAGCAAGCCAAGGTTCAAGTCCAGCACTGGTTGAAGCCAAACACATTAAACAAGCACAACTCAGTTTGTTACCAGCAAATCAAGAGTTGTTTCTGTCTTTGTAGGTTACATAAGATATTCACCACCTTTTCTTGAATATTTTATGAATCAGTTTCTTATTTTCATTTCCAAGAATGTCTCTGAGATTGGATTTGAAGATTAGATACTATTCAGTCACTGAGTCGTACACTAGAACACAGAATTAAATGAAGCCTGTTGTTACAAACTGATAGTCAAAGTACCCTTATTTATCTGGTGTAATACTCATGTAAATGTATACTTTATATGTCTTCTGTATAGAAAATTTAATGGAAAATACAAGCTTCATGATTAGGTTAATTGGGGTGAGAAAAATTACCCATTATGGGTGTCACCATTCCCTGGACTGTGATCCTTGTTGTCTCAAAAGGAACAATTGACCTGACCTCTATCTTCTGACTGTAGATCCAATATGACCAAGTTCCTCTTCATTTTCATATGGTATCAAATGCATTATATTTGTGTCTTTCCAATTTGCTCTATCCTATTCATGCATTGCTTACAATATCAGATTAAAATGTCACAAGAATATAGGTCAATGAAAATAGATATTGTATCTGTTCTCATGAACTTATTCTGTTTTGTCTTTATTTCCTCTTCAATTTCTTTTTTGCAGAGGCCATTAAAACTCAATCTGCTTCATTTTCTCTCTGGCCCGTATATTTTCCATACTCACCTCCACTTCTCACACGTTCCAATGCAGGTTGAGGAAAGATATTTTACTCTTCCACAGACAATTGATTCTGTTGGAGAGATTTTTTTTAAGTTCATTTATATTTTTACTGATTATTGTGAATCCCTAACAAATCAACTCAACTATTCATGACAATTGGATAAGGCAGTTGTGAATAGGCAATACTATTCTCTACTTTAAACTGTTCAAATTCTTCACCATTATTCAAATTTCCTTGAGCCAATAAATTGTTTTTCGACTTACTTTTTCCTCATATGGATTACTGTCAGAAATCTATTGGATTTACTTTACAAATATGCTTCTGGAAGAGCTGAGTCATTTATCTTCAGACCAGATAAATTTGACATTTTAAAAAAAGGATATTTTAATCATCAATTGATATCATACTCTTTAATGTACATTAGTATATGTATGCACAATTATTAACATATTTTACATTCATTATATTGTTCATTGTATTCAAATATCTACATGTAAATTGCAATGCTGATATGGAGGTTCTCAATGTAGTCTTTTTCATATGTAATTTGGAAAATAATTAGAAAAGGAACAGAGATACAAGTTTTGCTGCTACCAACAATTTTAGTATTTCAGTAATTTCAGTATTAAGGACAATGATTTACTGATTTGAGTCTGGTTATGTTGGCTCACACTTCTAGTGAGTATCATGTGATTGAGGTAAAAATTGGCAGGCATAAGAGATACAAGCACAGGCATTGCGTTCTTCTACTTTAGCTGGGACTGTGAAAAAATAGTTTGGACTTTTAATGCATAAATACATTATTCAATCTCAAAAGTAATTATATTAGCCATTATGTACTGGGTCAACCTCCGAACTGCATAACTGATAGAACCATTTCCTTTAATTCCACAGAGATAGAAGGCTCATACTAAAATAGGCTACATGTTCTTAAGGTTCCATTTGCAATTTGACAATTGGAAAACTTTCTATCCCCTTAAAATTATTGTAATTTGGAAATTGAGATCAAGGTTGAAGGTACAACTTGTTAGAAGCCATAACTGGTCTGCACTGACCCACAGTGAAGGGGTATGGTTTATTATGTAGATATGGAGGCAGGATTAAACATTTAGTTTAATTGTGTGGAAGCTTTTTCTTTGGTGGAGTATCCAAGCATACAAATGGATATTCTGTAAGTCCAGAATCTGCTTCACAAAGAAATATATTTATATCTGGTTAAAATAGCAAGGTTTCAGAACTCATTTATAGATTTGCTTGCTCGATTTTAGGAAACAGTTTATCTTTAAACAATTGAATCTTATAATAGTGGGAAAATTATCCACTTAGGTTAAGTGAAAGATGATTTAATCTATTATGGACTATAATAACTATTGATTACTTGAGTTGACCACTGAAGTTATACAGCCTGAGAATCTTGTTGACTGATCTAACTAACCCTCTACCAACCACAACTTATTATTTCATAAATATATTGTAAAGTATGACTTTACAATACTGCAGCATTAAGCACTGTGCTACCAAGAAACACAAAGAGGTAATTCATGCAGTCAAATGTCCTACAGCCAGGTCACAGTCACAGATCTCAAGCAGCTGTTTCTTATCTCATACCAGTAATAAAACTTGAACCTCACATTCAAAAATCTGACTTGAGTGGTAGAATTGTCCATAAATAATTTTGTTTCTATCTTTTCTGTTTTTTTTTTCCAGGTTCCAAATACAGCCTTTTAGCAAAATGATCTCTATCTAAGGTTAGGAAAATGACCTTTCTTTCTGTCAGGACCAATACACATGCTAGAAAATCATCATTGGGAAAATAATAAACATTGCAGCCACAACTATCACTGGGTTGCTCTGAGCTCTGTGAAGAATTATAAGTGAATTCATATTCCTTCACACAACTTCTAGATTGGGGGGAATCACATTTATTTTACAGAGAGGAAATCTACAGAGAGTTTCAGTTAGTTTTCCCAAGACATACAGCTGAGAAATTGCAGGACTAGGATTTCAAAATTGATTCTGTTTTTCAATCATTTGCTTTGTATACTACAAGAGAGAGAACATCACTGATTTCAGATCTTTATTTATAAAAGGTGTCAGAAAAGTTGCATTATAAATAAGAAGTGACCACAAGGTCAACAAGAAAAATGCTTATTCACTGTTAAAATATAAATATATATTGTGATAATCTAGGTAATTCGATGGGTTTTGCTTAACTAATTTCATGAATGAGATCAGTGATGAAAATATAGTAAAGACTGGTATTCATTGCATTTATCCTCCTTCCAAATTCAGCCAGCTTCCTCCAGATTTCTTTGTTTCCCTGTACAATGAGAGTTTAATAAATGATTTCGAGAAGAAAATTTTGGAACTCATTTTATTTGGGAGTGGAGAGGTCACATAAAAAGGCACGATTTGCACTCAGAGTGGCAGGTTTTAAGAACATGAGATCTGTAAGGAGTGAGGCAAGCCAGGACTAAGATTAACCAAAATCTTAAATTGAAGATGACCGCCTGCCTCCTAGAATGTTAGTACTGCCCGAGTCTTTGAAACCCTTCATTACTGAAATAACAATGCAGAGTGTTGAGCAAATTTTGTTTACTTGATTGTTGAATCTTAAATAGCTTTTCAGTGCTTCAGGGCCTTTTCTATAATAAAATCCCACATTGTTTTGAAAGAATCCTGGCTAATTTCTGTATGTAGGTTTTGTCACGTACTGTTTTGTATTTTAATTCTTCAAGGCAGTTGAATAGAAAAAAGTATGCTTTTAAAAGTTCATCTTTTGCTATTATTTTTGTTTCACCTGAAGTTATAAATGCTGTTTTTATCATGAGTTGTCATGGAAATGAATGAGCTACTTTGCAATGCATGACAGTTGTCTGGTTCTGTAACTTCAGCTAGAAGATGGCTAGACTTCACAAATGCTCTTCATGGCCATAGGGGAAAGCAGAGGGTAGAGAAGAGGATGAAAGAGAAAGTCCCACAGAAACACTCTTTTTTAACTGTATTAAACTAACAATTAAAAGGAAAATGTAAATAGTGGCACTGTGGTGCACAGTGCTCCTCTCAGGTAAATGAGAGACATGGGGAACCTCCCTGGAGTTGGTCAGACAGTTGCTAGAGGTCCTCAAACCCCAAGAAGCCATTGGCATGGCTCCGGACTGTTCACAGGAACTGTATTGCATGGCTCAATTCTTAAAGGAAGTACATACTTGGGTTGTGTACTGTAGTGAAAGAAACTAAGCTGAAACTGCCCGAGAATTCCTTTCTTTTCTGGATAACACTCAGTGTACTAGAAAGAGCAATGAAGGATGATCAGAGAGAAAAGTCGTAAGTCTCCCTAATCCCCTGGGAAATCCACAAGATATAGTAATGAATCGCCTGCCAAGATGGCCTAACTGATTATAATAGTGGCATGATTTTTATGGGGGTAGCCAATGATCATCTGTAGGAGGGAACTCATTTCTAGTATAAAAAGCCTAGTCATGAGCCCCTGTGCCTGGGGAATTCATAAGCTGTAAGGGGGAACTTGCTACTTTTGTTTTGTTAAAAGAATGAAGTCAGGAACTTGTTTTTAGGTATTTGTCTTTTGTCGTGGTATATTTACTGCTGCGATCTTTATACCTGTAGATTATTGCTACATTTGACCTTTCTCAGTCACAAGATGTTAAATTCTCAGAATAAGTGAATGAAGTACTGTACTGTAGAGAGATTTTAATCCAGCGACATGGCTGCTCTCGCAAGGGATCCCATCCTAATAATTTCTAAGTCTTTGTGATCCAACTGGAATGATCCACCATTAATCCCTCTGGCTGAAATACAGACAGACCCTGCCCTTATTTAGTACACACCTTTAATCCCAAGGAATGAAGGTAAAATTAGTTTGTAGAAGGAAGCAGCCATGTCTAAAGTTGATTTTAATTGAGAGACAAGCAAAGGGCGGAATCAGAGAAAGATTTGACAGATAGATAAGTGTTAGTATACACTCAACTCTCATAGGAAGAGATAGAAAGGAGAGACTACTTAAGACCAGCACAGCATGAGTCAGGGAGGGAGGGTAGCTCAGTTAGTGTAAGTCATTTGAGTTCAGTTCATTTCAGGGCAGGGCAGTTCCATTCAGTTCAGTCAGCTTGGAGAGAAGTTTTGAGCTAGAACAGCTGAGTTGAACCAGTCACCCAGAATTCAGACAGAACTAGAAAGGGTGAGCTTATTCAGCAGAAAATCTCAGAGGCTGAAAGATTCTAGTCCTATGTTGGCAAACACAGGCTGGAAGCTGAAGCCTTCAGGATTTGAGTTAACCAAAGATTGGATTTCACTGGACTCAAGAAACTATTCTCTACCAAGAAAGTTTAAACTGCGAGGTTTGAACATAACTGGGACCATGGAGATACAGGACAGGAGAGAGTAGAGGAAAAGGCTGACTACTGGGAAAGGTAATTATTAGATTTAGTGGTATAGTCATTGATTAGTAACCCATGTTTTCATAATTTATTCCTTCACTTATTCTTTTGCAGGCTACTACAATTAAACTCAGAAGGTCACAGGGGATAAAAAAAACCTCTGAAATCAGAAGGGAGGCTTCTTGGGAAGGATAAGGCTTTCAGTGGAAAAGAAAAGAAAAGAAGAGAGGTTAATTAATGGAAATAACATTAACAAAATGTATTTGGTATCACACACACACTTTTCTCAAGGAATAGAAATATTCCTTTTTCTCTATTAAGCCCTTTCTTTCTCATACACACATATACACATGGGATGAATTATAAAACTTGGTTGATTTATTTGCAATGATTCCTATATCAGTGTAGGTGCCCATGGCATATATGTACTTCCCATGTATGCAAGGGAGAGAAAAAGATATGAGAGAGAATTGGCAAGTGTGGGTACAATCATAAGATGAGTAGGTGGATAACTGACAAAAAATGGTGCAGTGACAAAAAAGTGGGCTGTGACCCACTTGTGCCACCTATTTTTAATATAAGTGACATTCTGCATTTTTCAGCAAATGGGGTCTTTAATCAAGGCACAGATAATCTCCTAGTTAATATCTTGTATCTGATCCCCTGGAGTAACCATACTTTTTCCTTAGGGAAGTAAAATAGATATGAGTTGCTCTAGAAGTGGCAGAGTTAGAATACAAGACAGAAGATGATGAAGAAAGATGAGGGTTAGAAGACAAATGCCCTGCATTTCAGGATAGGAACTCGCACTTATTTGTGGATCAGAAGAGCATGTTAAATTTTATTAGACATAGGAACTGCGTCAGAACTTCAACTGAAAATGGGGGATGTCCTAAAGTTGAAGAGATTTGTGAAATACACACAAGTGCACATGCACTCACACACATGCATATATATGTACACACATATGGACATATGCACACACATATCTTTTCTTTATTTATTACATCAAGCTGTTAATAGGATTAGAGCCAATGAAAATAAAGTTTGTGAGGAAGTATGCAATATGAGATAAGAATTATGTAATTTCTAGTGACTATTTGTTTTCAAAAACTGTCCACCATGTAAAACATCATCTTTGAAGAGGGATATTGTAGGGAGTAGAATGATGCAAGTTCCCATTCATATTTAGAGTGCATGGCACTAATATTTAGTATGAATCAGCTAGTGATGGCTGACAGGGCCTGTCCAGAGAACCCAAAAGTGCGTGTGTCTACATGCATGCACGTGTGTTTGTGCGTGTGCGTGTGTGTGTGTGTGTGTGTGTGAGAGAGAGAGAGAGAGAGAGAGAAAGAGAGAGAGAATGTGTATATATACATATATATGCTTATATTTATATGTTTCTAATATGTATTTTACATACATTTCTAACCCTGACAAATTGTTACTCTTGTGTGAGCATAGCCTGGTGAACAGAAGTACATGCTTTTGCCATTGCCTTTGGTCCTTGTCTTTTGCTGTTGCTGGCCAGCCTATGTCAGTCTGTGTGAGTACCCGCAGCCCAGATGCTTGTCCATGTCTGTTCCTGTGCTTGCTTTTGCACAGGCTGTGTGTGCTGGAATATGGTTTGATGCCTGACACTGTCTGACTGCTTAGAAGTTTGTGTGCTGATTAATGACATAAGCCTTACGCACTTATAGCTTTTTCTCACATTTGCTTGCACCTTACAACCTCCTGTGACCTTCCTCTGTCCTGGTTTTAGCTCTTGGAACTCATAGTTATTGCTGTAAGGGCATCATTTTTTTACATTGATTTAAGAAACATCAAAACTTGAGGAAAAGTTAAAGGATAATGGGTTTGCCAGTCTCATACTAACATTATTGAACAGACTTATGCACAGATGGTTTAATTTAGACCTAAGACCTTTGTAAATAAAACTTTGTGCACAGAGAGAATTGAAGAATGTGGAAATATGGCAGTAGTAAGGAACATTTAGTGAGAAAGAGAGAGAGAGAGAGAGAGAGAGAGAGAGAGAGAGAGAGAGAGAGAAGCTCAAGTTTACAATTCTCAGCCAAGGTTTGCCAGGACTTAGAAACATGGTCATAAGTGTAAGGCAGGGAATACATTTTATATCACTTGATAGGTTTGATGCTAAAACGAGGCTGAGCATGTGGTAAACATTGTGAAATCGGTTTGGATTCAATATTTGTTAATGGTGCTATTCATATCAAAGGAAAGGAAGTGTCAAGGCAGAAATTATTTGTGTTTGAGATGTGCTAGATCTATGGTAAATTTAGTAGGAACAGATTACTCGGAGGGATTTGGAGCAAACCCAGTTGGCAGGCACATAACAATGGGAACCTGGACCAAAACTAGAGAGGAAATGGATTTTCAGAATCTCATGGAATACCGTGATCCAAACTCTTTATAGACTACTTCTTTCTTATTGACAGTGACTTGGTCTCAGTAAAGCAAATGACAAAGAATGGACTTGATTATACATAAAGTCATCCCCTCTGCATACCACACTGATCTATCTCATGTGCATATCTAGGGTAAAATATTTGTCACCACTTAAGAAGTGACACGTAATATATTTCCTGTTTTCTCATCGCCTCATTGATAGACTTGATACACCTCTATTATACTTATTCAAGGATAATGGACGTCAAACATTAGAAAGTATCAAAGTAATTCACCGTGCAATATCATGATGAGAATGTATATATACAAAAGCCCAGTGATCTCCCTGTCCTTTATCCCATGGAATAAAAGACTCACAGTTATATGCTCTAAACATTGTGTATTGCCTGGGTTCCATACGAAACACCGCAGACATAAGGGGAGGTCGAAGGAACTAGGAGACATGTTTGTAGGTTATTAGGAAACAGGAAATCTTTCTGAAATGAATGCTTGCACAATTGTATTTGTAAAAATTCATGATGTAGTCCAAAGTACAGTTAAGACACTGAAAGCAGAGAGCTGAGGAAGGAAACTCCTGAGTGTAACATGAGATTATGAATGATGGAAAAGTATGTCTCAATGTTAGAAGTGCTCATTCTTACCAAGTGGTTACATGAAGGTAGGGTGAGAAGAATGAAGTCCCTGTGGCTTAAGGGATGGTAGCATAATTAAATGTGTTGAGGAAACTGGCAGGGATATGACTGCTCTTTGTTCAACACTAAGAAAAGCTAGCAGCTACGAAAGCAGGAGGTTGTGTGTTATGGGCATTTAGAGAAAGAAACAGTCATGAAGTGATTGGGTTAGGAGAAGCCTTTGGGTCCCTATCGGCAAGCAAAGGGAATCTCATGTGAACTACAAACTCCTGTCTCCTAACAAAGCTTCCAGGGCTTAACATCTAGGAAGCATCATCACAAAAGACCAATGTTTCTTTGTCTACTGACAGGGATGCCACATACTTGACAGGACACTTGAAGGATCATAAAGTACGGACCAGTGGAATGTGCTGAATGGGGAAGAAACTCATAGACTCAGCGAAGTTGTGAGCACATGGTCAGTGCATACACACCTCTCCTGGGCCTCTGTTTATCTCCTGCATGTCTACCTGGGGAGCTTGCCTTTAAGAGGGATGGGGAGCTACACTTTGCTAACCTGGCTGACACACACTATCTAAGCTAGAGGAGCAATAAAGATTAATAACAGATCACGGTTCCATTCACTGTAGGATGGTGTTTTGGGTGGATTCAATAAAATTCTCTGCTGTTCTGTACCTGTGACCAGTATAACCTTATCTCACATCAACTTTCACAGAAACCAGGCAACTGCCACAACAATGTATACGTTACTGATAACCAGTAATGATACTTGAAATAATTACTTGAAATAAACTCAATTGGCATTGCACTGATAATTTTTAGGCTTTATTTTAGTTTGTTGATTTATTTGCAATGAACACATCATAACTGGATTGGGTACACGAAGCTGAGGTCAATACAAAAAAAAATTAACCACTAAATTCTGCTTCGTTTTCTGGCCCTTTTGAAAAATTACCCTTTCTATTAACAATGTCAAGTTCTTGGCCCCACCATGAGCTGAAACTTTAGCTTGTATTGGTTTTATTGTCACAAAAATGCTGATCTGACTATTTTAAGAGCTACAAATTATTTAATAGCACTCAAAGTAACTCAGGATGATTTATTAACATTAAAACTTCTATTCGATAGCAGTATATATTCAATTATCATCTCTACTCATTTTATTTACTATTTATTCATTTATTTATTTATTTTAAACCAACATCATTAGCGTGGCAGGTTTCCAGGTCAATATTAATTTCTAGCTAAACTCTCATGCAGAACCTTACATAGCCATGCCTTTATCTTGTCTCCTTAAAAAAACATTTCCTTGTCCTATGATGAAAGAGAGTCTGATGAAGAAGGCTATTAAAACAATCCATCTATAATTTACATGAACTATTAAGTCCACGATCAGTTGTCTTCTGACCAGTAGTTACTATGTGGCAGCTACCCTTTCAGAAGCTTCAAAAAAAGGGGAATCATAGGAATCCATCTCTAATGCTGTTGCCATGCCAATGATACAAGCGAAACTGCAGGAAGAGAAAATCCCTTGTCTGAGACAAAACAAGCATGAAGCAGTCCCAAGCGATATCTATCAGCACAAACAATATCAGTTTAGAGCTGATGAGCCAACACAGAGGAATAAAGGGTTTCTTGATTTTGGTTAGATGTCTTATAAAACTAAACACGCCATGTTGTTCTGAGGCATTGGTGATAGCTTTTGACATATACGGGACTTTTATTTGATAGAAAGGTTGATTCTTTATTCACATGGGGCTAACACTGTTAGCTCTGTTTTCATTCCTGAGAGCAAGATGTTCACCTCTTATTCTTGTGAATTTCCTACTTTTCAGTTGAATACAGCCTAATGGGAAAAGACTTAAGCTAAAGGGAATCTCATTTGCACCTACCCCTCTAGAAGCTAGAGAAATGAAAGCATCATTATTGGAGTTTAATTTATTCACAGATATGTTGAGATCATAAAATCCTGTCATTGGAATTGGCTCCTGTCTTCATCTCTCCCTTCTGTCTTTACTTTTTGACCTGTTGGTGCTGTGTTGACCATCTGGTCTAACGCAGCAGTGATCTTCCTGCCTCTGTATCACCCCTGAGGACTGAGATTATACAAGAACACAAGATTATATTCTTAAGAGGGTTTCCCCTCAGTCTCTTCTCCATTTTTGTCCCTGCAGTTCTTTCACAAAGAAACACTTCTGGGTCAGAAATTTTTACTGTGGGTTGGTAACACCATCTGCCTATTTACTGGAAGTGGACTCTGTGAGTTCCCTCTCCCCACTGTTGGGCATTTCACCTAAGGTCACTCTCATTGAGTCCTGAGTGTCTCTCACCTCCCAGGTCTCTGGTACTTTCTAGAGAGTCTCCCCACCTCCCATCCTCTGAGGTTGCGTATTTCCATTCATTCTGCTGGCCCTCTGGGCTCCTCTCCGGTCCATTCCCCCATTCCTGATCTTGTTCACCTTTTCCCCTCTCCCGCCTAAATCCCTCCCTTCCTCTACATCCTGTGATTATTTTCTTCCCTCTACTAAGTAAGCATCCTCACCTGGCCTTACTACTTGTTATCCTAGGTATTCTCTATTTTGGGCTAATATCCACTTATTAGTGAGTACATACCAAGCCTATCCTTTTTGTGTCTGAATTACCTCACTCAAGATGATATTGTTGAGTTTCATCCATTTGCCTGCAAAACTCATGACGCTGACTTCTTAATAGCTGAATAGTATTCCATTGTGTACTAAACCACATTTTCTCTATCCATTTTTCTGTTGTGGGACATCTGGGCTGATTTCAGCTTCTAGCTGAAGCAAATAAGGTCACTATTAACGTCATGGAGCATGTGTGTCTCTCCTATTGTGGCACATCTTTTGGGCATATGCCCAAGAATGCTATAGCTGCACCTTCTGGTAGATCTATTTCCAATATTCTGAGGAACTGCCAGATTGAGTTCCAGAGAGGTTTCACCAGTTTGCAATCCCACCAGCAATGGAGGAGTGGTCCTCTTTCTCCACATCCTCGTCAGCATGTGCTGTCTTCTGAGTTTTTGATCTTAGCCATTCTGACTGGTGTGAAGTGGAATCTCGGGTGGTTTTGGTTTGCATTTTCCTGATGACTAAGGACTTTGAATATTTCTTAAGTTCTTCTTGGCCACTGGAAATTGCTCTGTTATGAATTCTCTGTTTAGCTCTGTACCTCATTTTTAATTGACTTATTTGGAATTTTGAAGGTTAGTTTCTTGAGTTCCTGATATAGTTTGAATATTAGCTCTCTGTCGCATGTGGGGTTAGTGAAGTTTTGTTTTCATTTTCTAGGTTGCCAATTTGTCCTATTGATTGTGCTTTTGTCTTACAGAAGCTTTTCAGTTTCATGAGGTCCCATTTATCAATTGTTGATCTTAGAGCCTGAGTCATTGAAGTTCTGTTTAGGAAATTTCACCATGTGCCAATGAGTTTGAGGTTCTTTCCCACTTTCTCTTCTGTTAAATTCAGTGTATCTGGCTTCATGTTGAGGTCCGTGATCTAGTTGGACTTGAGTTTTGTGCAAGGTGACAAATATGGATCTATTGTTATTTTTCTACATACAAATTGCCAGTTAGACCAGAATCATTTATTGAAGATGCTTTCTTTTTCCATTGTATATTTTTGGCTTCTTTGTCAAAGATCAAGTGTCCATAAGTGTGTGGTCTTTTCTCTGGGTCTTCAATTTTATTCCATTGGCCAACTTCCCTGTTTCTGTATCAATACCATGTGGTTTTTTATCAGTATTGCTCTGCAGTACAACTTGAAGATAGGGCTGATGAATCCCCCATAAGGTGGTACAGTGACCAGCCAAACTGGGGATCCACATTGTGGGGATATACCAAGGCCTGACGCTGTTACTGATGCTAGGATGTGCTTGCAGGCAGGAGGCTATAATGGCTCTCCTCCGAGAAGCCTAACCCACAGCTGACTTGAGACAGATGCAAATACTTATACCCAAGAACTGGACTAACATCAGAGACACCTATGGCTGACTAAGGGGAAGGAAGGAAGAAGCAGAGGAGTGTGACTCCATAGGAAGACCAGCAGTCTCAACTAACTCGGACCCCTGGGAGTTCAGACACTGAGCCACCAACCATACAGCATATATGAGCTCGTCTGTGTCTCCGCACACGTATATAGCAGAGGACTGCCTGATCTGGTCTCAGTTAGAGAAAATGTGCCTAATCCTGGAGAGACTTGAGACCCCAGGGAAAGGGGAGGCCTGGTGATGGGGGAGCATCCTCTCAGAGAAGGGATAAGAAGCTAGATGAGGAACTGTGGGAGGGAGGAACAAGCACAGGAGACAATGGCTAGATTAAAAATAGTGTGTGTATGTATAATTCCAGGCTTTTAGCTAATCAGAAAAACAAAATATTTTACTTTCATTAACTTGGGTGCTAGTGACATCTTTAAATCAATTACTCCCATGAAAGATTCCAATTAGCCAAGCATAGTACATTAAATAAACCTTAAAATAAAAGAGAAGGGTCTCCATGGTGCAATTTGTATATTGTATATTTCTAAATGGATGCTAGGCACACATATATAATTTCTCCAGTATACCAGCCTTTGGAAAGTAATAATCTCTATTGGTTTCCTGTTTATTGTCTGTTTAGTTTGGTTTTACTTCTGAACAAAGCTTTTTGTGTTCTTATTATATGGAATTTTAACAGCAACCAAATGTGCATAGATCATACCCTTTTTTATTTACCATGTAATTATATGTGACATTAAATATTACATATCTTCCTGCAGAAATTTTTAAAAAAGAGCAAAAAAATCATCTTTACCCCAAATCTTGTGTGCGTTCTAATAGTGGTTGCTTAGGAGAACCTCAGAAAGTAAGTGTCCATGACCCTGGGTACATGGGCCTCGTAGATACAGTCCTTGGATGCTGGAGTACATGGTGTATTTTATCTTGACTTCAGGAACTTCCAGTTGTTCTCTTCTTCCTGCCTGTTCTCCTCCTCCCTCAGTTCTTACTTTATTCTTGCCACAGCACATCAGTATGAAAACCACCATGCAATTCCCTCTTTGAAGACATGATTCTCTTTACACAATATTTTTAGAATACTGTCTGTGTGACTATATCTTTGTAGGAATCTTGACTATTCAATTATATTGAACGATCACATGTCAAGTTCTATTCTTCTCTCATGTTTCAGGGTCCTTTCTTGATTGCTTGATTAATATTTGTCCCACTGAGAAGGATGAGACAAGAAACAAAAGGGAGAGAAGTGATTATGCTGTTGGAAACAGCCGAGGAGACTTTAGCTAAATGTATATGCTAGTGATGTAGTCTACATTTTAGATCAAATCTACCCGAAGGCGATTACAGATCAGGTTATTTCATTTCCCAGTTTTCTATCACAGAAACATTGCACACACACACACACACACACACACACACACACACACACACACAGAGCAGGTTTATAAAAATCAAAATGAATTTATTTGGTTTATATAATTCAGGTGGACTGTCTAATGTTTACAATATTTGTTATTATGCATACTGTGGAATTATGCATGTATTGCAGAAGGATGTTAGATCGATATCTCTAAAATTATTCTATGGTGGGAATTGTTATCTTCATAGAATTTCATACATGCATGATATTCATCAACATTATTCATTGTTCATCTCTCACCCACCATTCTCCCCAGTCCTCCTGTTCTTCTTCTGCTGACCTCTTTCTTCAACATCGAAGCGTGTTTCCTTCCTAGTTAGGTCAAAGGAATCCCACTTCCCTTTTCTTTATACCTCCTTTGGGCCTCACTTAATATCTTTTTTACTGTTTTATTATGAATATGTTTCTCTTTTCAGGGAACACACATATACACACATACACTGCGTCACAGGATGATGTACACCTATATTTAAATCTAGATTCTGCCTATGAGAGAAAATGTGGTATCTGTCTTGATGAATCTTGCTTATTTCTCTTAACACAACGATCTCTAGTTTCATGCTTTTTTTTCATCCTTTCATGACTTTATCATTTTATGTGTACTTTTGTGGTAATGGACTTAAAATCTTTCAGATACTCACCTGGGACTCATAGCCAGGTCTAGGTTTGGCTCTCTGAGGAATGTCTACACTACCTTCCATAGTGGCTATACTAATTTACCCTCCCTCCTATTACGACTGGACCTATATTAAAATCTGAAAACAGATTTTATTTATGTTTCCTTGACTTCTAAGTATGTGGAACACCTTTTAAAATATTTACTAGCTACTTATATTTCTTCTTTGAGAATTTCTATTCAGTTCATTAGACTGTTTTTGTTCCTCATACATTCTCAATGTGAATCTATTATTTTATATGTTTCACAGTAATTCTTACCATTCAGAGCACTATTTTTTCACACTGCTGCTTTTGTTACACAAAAGCCTTTAAAATAATTTTATTAGTTATTTTATTTAACATTTCAAATGTTATCCCCCTTCCGAGTTTCTCTTCCCCAAACCTCCTATTTCATTCCCCTCCCCCTGCTTCTATGAGGTGTTCCCTTACCTACCCACTCCTACCTCACTGCCCTGGCATTCTCCTATGCTGGGGCAACTAGCCTTCACAGGACCAAGGTCTCTCCTCCTATTGATGCCCCACAAGGCCATCCTCTGCTACATATACAGCTGGAGCTATGGGTCTGTCCAAGTGAATTCTTTGGTTGGTGGTTTAGTCTCTGGGAGCTCTGGGGTATCTGGTTGTTTGATATTGTTTTTACTATGGCATTGAAAACCCCTTCAGCTTCTTCAGTCCTTCCCCTAACTCCTTTATTGGCGTCCCCGTGCTCAGTCTAATGGTTGACTGAAAAAGCCTTTTAGTTTCGTGGAAACCATTTGCCAGTTCTTGGGATAAATCTTTGTACTAAACAGAAACTCCTGATTTATGTCTATATGATATTAAGAGTTTTACCTATGTTTCCCTCTAGTGACTTCAAGGTGACAGTTATCACATAAAGGCCATATTGAGTTGACTGTTGGACATGGTGGGAGACATGGATCTATTTTCATTCCTTACATATGGACATTCTGTTTTCCCAAGTCCTGGTTTTAAAATTCCTATTTTTTCAACAATGCAAGTTTTTGACACTTTTGTCAAAATTTATATGGCTATTATCTTGTGAGTTTATTTCTGGGCCCTCCATTTCTATTCCTATATCCTATTTGATTTTTATTTCTGGTCTTCATACTTACCTTTGTGGCAGAACCATACAGTTTTCCTCTCAGGTCTCCAGCAAAATTTGAAACCACATAATATGATGTGTCCAACATTGTGCTTTTTGATCGGGATTTTCTTGGCTATTCAATTGTTTCTGTTTTCACATAAGCTTTAGGATTTTTTGCCACAGTAAATAATCTCATTGAAATTTTTATGAATTCCATTCACTATGTATATTGCCTTTGGCAATAAAGCCATTTAAACAATATTAATTCTGCCAAAGAAGTAGAATAGGACTTATGTCTGTATTCTGTTTTTTTTCCCTTTCTTCAATTTCATTTTTCAGTATCTTAAATTTTTTCACTGCAAAGGTCTTTCACCTTGTGCATAGGCTTAATCGCAGATATTTAAATTTTTGAAGATACTGGGAATGAGATTCTTTTCCTGATTTCTTCATGGCAAAGTTCATGACTAGCATATAGAGGGGCTTCTGATGGTTATGCATGACTTTGCATCATGCTTCTTGATATGAAGTATTTATCAGGCCTAAGGACTTTCTGGCTGAGCTCTTAGGGACATTGAGTATAGGAGACTCTTTTAATTCTTTCCTTTGACTCATTGCTACAGCTAAGACCAGACCATGGAGAGAAGTGCAAATGGAGCGCACCATTTGTCTTGTTCTTAATTTCTGACTGAAATTCAGTTCTTCTAACTGAAGAGATAACTACTTCAGTTCATTTCCCTCTGACTAAAAATGTTCACCATATACAGCTCTTATTATCTTGAGACATGTGCTTTCCATCCTTTCCTTCAGGACTTTATTGTGAAGAAGTACTGGTCTTTCTTTCTTTCTTTTTTTTTTTTTTTTATTAACTTGAGTATTTCTTATATACATTTCGAGTGTTATTCCCTTTCCCAGTTTCCGGGCAAACATCCCCCTCCCCCCTCCCCTTTCTTATCGGTGTTCCCCTCCCCACCCTCCCCCCATTGTCCCCCTCCCCCCAACAGTCTAGTTCACTGGGGGTTCAGTCTTAGCAGGACCCAGGGCTTCCCCTTCCACTGGTGCTCTTACTAGGATATTCATTGCTACCTATGAGGTCAGAGTCCAGGGTCAGTCCATGTATAGTCTTTAGGTAGTGGCTTAGTCCCTGGAAGCTCTGGTTGCTTGGCATTGTTGTACATATGGGGTCTCGAGCCCCTTCAAGCTCTTCCAGTTCTTTCTCTGATTCCTTCAACGGGGGTCCTATTCTCAGTTCAGTGGTTTGCTGCTG
The DNA here is from genome assembly GCF_021556685.1 of Rattus norvegicus. Lineage (NCBI taxonomy): Eukaryota > Metazoa > Chordata > Mammalia > Rodentia > Muridae > Rattus > Rattus norvegicus. The sequence goes on along the minus strand of NC_141534.1, from coordinate 262,373,605 downwards.
GTATTCGCCTCTGTATTTGCTGTATTCTGGCTGTATCTCTCAGGAGCGATCTACATCCGGCTCCTGTCGGTCTGCACTTCTTTGCTTCATCCATCTGTCTAATTGGATGGCTGTATATGCATGGGCCACATGTGGGGCAGACTCTGAATGGGTGTTCCTTCAGTCTCTGTTTTAATCTTTGCCTCTCTCTTCCCTGCCAAGGGTATTCTTGTTCCCCTTTTAAAGAAGGAGTGAACCATTCACATTTTGATCATCTGTCTTGAGTTTCATTTGTTCTAGGCATTTAGGGTAATTCAAGCATTTGGGCTAATAGCCACTTATCAGTGAGTGCATACCATGTATGTCTTTCTGTGTTTGGGTTAGCTCACTCAGGATGATATTTTCCAGTTCCAACCATTTGCCTACGAATTTCATAAAGTCGTTGTTTTTGATAGCTGAGTAATATTCCATTGTGTAGATGTACCACATTTTCTGTATCCATTCCTCTGTTGAAGGGCATCTGGGTTCTTTCCAGCTTCTGGCTATTATAAATAAGGCTGCAATGAACATAGTGGAGCACGTGTCTCTTTTATATGTTGAGGCATCTTTTGGGTATATGCCCAAGAGAGGTATAGCTGGATCCTCAGGCAGTTCAATGTCCTGGGTTTGGACAAGAACAACCATTTTTTTTTCGGAGCTGGGGACCGAACCCAGGGCCTTGCGCTTCCTAGGTAAGCGCTTTACCACTGAGCTAAATCCCCAGCCCCAGTACTGGTCTTTCTTAGAGGCCTATTTTTATTTATTATGATCATGTGATACATATTCATAGGTGTTATTTATGTTTTCCATAATTACAGATTTTCATATGTTGGATGATCATTAGGATAAAACCAACTTGATTATGGTTTGTGACATTTTTAATGGTCTCCAGAATTCTGCTTGCAAATATTTCATGCAGAATTTGTGAGCCTACCCTTTTATGGAAATGCAACTAACACTGTAGACCAGGCTGGTCTCAAACTCACAGAGATCACGCTGTCTCTGCCTCCAGAGTACTGGGATTAGGGGGCACCATTGCTCAGCTCAGAAAAAGAGAGATTAAACAGCAATTGGAACTGGATTGGAATTCTTCCTAATCGCCCTGGTCTCCTGTCAAGCTATATAACATCTTTGAACCTTAAGCTCTCATGTTGTAACTTGGAGGTAACATTGGTAGTCAGATGAAGTACTGTGTGTAGAGTATTCATGGAGCCCACCACATAGTAGAGATTTAGCAGACAATTAATTCCCAGATTGTTCTCACAGGAGGAACTGGAGCTTAGTGGTCTGATTTTTAAGCATCACCCAGCTAGTGAACTTTAGAGCCCAGATTAATTCTCTGTAACTGGATGACTTACAACAACAGCAGGCCATTCACTGGTACCAACCCATGCCCCTGCTGTTCTGCATGCAGACACCCCACCCACTAGAAACTGTGACTACTGTCTCTGATGCATGGAAGCAAGACTTCCCACTGGGATGTATTATAATCCAATTTGTGTTGCAGAACTTTAAATTGCTAATTAAGTGACTTTAGCACAAACTTTTCGTTTGAGTTTTAGTTTTCTTTGAAGATACTCTGCTACTGTATCTTGAGATGGGGCTGACATACATTTATTCCCAGGAACACCTGGATCTTATTAAAAGACTGTCATACAGGGTTTGGATCCTGAAACTAGACTGTTTATGTCTGATTCTGTTTGCATTATTTAGTGGTTGTGTTTGAGTCTGAAGGCCTCATTTAAAGAGTATACAGAATATATTTAAATGTAGTTGCCATGCAGAACAAAGAGAAGTGGTCACATAGATAATGCTTAAAATATTTCTGCATTCATAGAAATTATCTTCGGAAGGGAAAAACTCCATTATATTTGGTCTGGCACTCCTGCAAAATAAAACTTAATTTATTCACCTGAGACCAGATTATAAGATGACAATATTCATGTAAAAATATCTTAGTTTGGAACATTTAAGTCATAACATAGTCTTTTGTGATTTTAATAAAAATTTAAGAAATAGAATATATTTTGCAAATTCAATAGAAGGGAACATTTACAATAGAGTGATAGAAACTTCATAGCTTTTATATGGGTACAGTCAGGGCAAGCACAGAGAGAACTGCTGTTTGTCTTCTGTGTTTCTATAGTTGCTCAATATAGTTGTCATGGGTGGAAAGGCTCACACAACACTGGTGTGACCCAGACATCTCTGTCAGAGGAATCGTCCAACCAGAAGTATAACATGTCTACAGTTCTGTAGAGTTCTGCAAACATTTTACATAATTTTTATTTGTCCTAATACATCTAGTTTGGTTATTCAAAATTCTTAATACCCCATCCTCAGAGTGCTAATTTCTTCACCAAGTGCAAACTGATTTAAATCACCAAGTAACCCCATACATGTGGTACAGTTTTGTTGGTAAAAGCTTTGAATCAAATATTTAGTAGAGGTGAAGAGAAAAGAAAGAATAAGAAAAGCCAAGGTGCCTATGGAGAAAGAAAGTAGAAAAATATGGTAACCCAAAAGACAGAGGCCATTATGTAAGGAGGATGCTCTCTTGAACCTCTATACGCTTTTATAGTGTATTCATTGTCTAACAGAATACACTTCGACATGGTATTTTTATACCCACATACCCCTCCCCTCAATAATCATTCCTTGTTACTTTCTTTCTTCCCCCCTGCTGCTGCTCAACTTCCCCTTAAGTATTAGACTTCTATCTTTCTACCTTCATTTACTCATTATGCACATGTGCGTATATAGGTAAATCTAGGTTACGCATATAAGCAAAGGCCCATAACATCTGTCTTTATAATCCCTCTCTCCAAGGTGTCTCGCCATGGACTAGCTTCTGTAAGCAGTTTCTTCATGCCTCATAACAGATCTTTTTTTCTTTATTCACATTCCTAATACTTCTGCTCTTACCTGTTGGTTAAAGAAATATAAACCAAGTAAGAAATATAAAACTCAGACTTACTGCTTAATGACAAGAGCTGTAAAGGAACTCCTGGCGAAATGTTTTCCTTTAATATGTAGCATATTGCATAATTTAATTTTAGATGTTTTGATATTAAGTAAACAGATACCAGAAGTAAAATAAAAAGATACTATATAGTTGAACATCCTCATAAAGAAGTAAACCAGCCTTTCTTGGAAAAGCTGCTATGGTACCTTGCATCAAGATTTTCAAAGTTCCAAGGTTTTCAAAGAACAACACTATGGTACTTCTACTGTCTTTTTCTTTTGCTTCTAATAGATTATTCCTGACATTAAATATGAGGCATTGTTAAGTCATCTCAGATTCCCTTCCTTTTCCCATAGATTTGTAATTTCTACCTGGAGTGTGTGGTAAACATCCAACGATTCTTAAATATGCAGTGCACGCTCTCAGCTTTCTTCCTTTAAAGAGTCAAAACATTAGTGATTATTGTTTGCATTCTGTGTACACTCTACCCCACAGTAACCTGGCAACAGCCAAGTAGGCCTGACTCACTGTAAAAGGGGCTCTTACGCCCTCCCCTCTCTCTTGCTCTCTTGCTCTCTTGCTCTTGCCCTCCCTCCCCATTCCCGTCTCCCATTTCTCTCCTTGTGCTCACGGCCAGCATCTACTCCTCTACTCCTCTACTCCTCTACTACTACTATTACTACTTCTTCTTCTTCTTCTTCTTCTTCTTCTTCTTCTTCTTCTTCTTCTTCTTCTTCTTCTCTCTCTCTGTCTCTCTCTCTGTCTCTCTCTCTGTCTCTCTCTCTCTGTGTCTCTCTTTGTCTCTCTCTCTGTCTCTCTTTATCTCTCTGCCTTTCTCTCCCTCTATTACCCTTTTGACTCCCCTCTCCATGCCCTGAATAAACTCTATTCTATATTATACCATCATGTAGCTGGTCACTTATGGGGAAGGGATGTCTCAACATGGGCCCCCTGAAGCACCCCCTTCCTCCATACTTTGCCATACATTTACTGAACATATCCCCCCTCTCTTTATCTTTATCTTTTTATAAACACATTATGGTGTGGAGTCTCGAACTTAGAAACTTTGCAGGTTTGCATCCCCCCTGCTACTACACGGAGATCCAACACTCTCTTGCTAGCTATTGTAGCATAGGCTTCTCCCTGCTGCCTCCCTTATTGCTGCTGCAGCTGCTACAGCCACTGGTTCATAGCATGAAAAGCAGGTCTGGCCCCTCCTCTTGTGTCCTGACAGGGACTCTTGTTTGTCAGACTTGCTTTCCCAGGCCGGCATCCACCTGTTGCCCTGCACTTGTGCATGCTCTATTCTCTCTCTCTCTCTCTCTCTCTCTCTCTCTCTCTCTCTCTCTCTCTCTCTCTCTCTCTCCTGCACTCTGCCTCCCAAAGCTGCCACTGGGCCCAGCCTACCTATTTGGCTCAAAGCCAGGAGAAAGGCAGCTTTGGCCCTGCCTTCCCCTATTTGGTCCCTGCCTTCTGAGCAAAATTGTAGTTCTGTTTGGGGCCGCTTCAGCCTCGAGAAAAAAAAAAAAACAAACCTGTTTTTCTCTACTTATACAACATGTCAAAGACACTTAAGATTTTCATTCCTATCCTGTCTTGATCGATGATGATTTTTTGCTACTGCCATTGAATTATGGTGTGCTCTATTCAGATGTAACCAATAGGTATAGCCCTCAATCTTGTCAGAAATATATTAATTATTAATATATTTAAGTTTATGACAGACAGAAACTCACAAAGCCTTTAACAAATTTACTGCACAAGGTCTCAAAATATATGAGCACAGCTTCAATAATCTGCCTGTGTTATGATATGATTATCACTGAGAAATACAGTGGACAAAACTGGATACCCTTAGAGTCAAATGATTTATCTAAATCTAGGTAAATCATTTCTCATGTCCCAGGTATTCCACAGAGAAAAAGGCTGTTCGTCTTCTGGGTCTGACAGTCACACTGACTTTGCCCAAGTTGTCATGAAGACCCCAGAGACCACAGGAAACGGTTGGCTGATGGACTCTGTCATTTTTCAAATAATACATGAATGGTAGATTATAGTTTATTCTTCTTCAGATTTCTGACTACATTGACAGCTAAGGTAACTGTAGCTTGACTGTACCTAGAATGCAGGCCCCTAAACTCAGTTTCTAAGAACTAGTTCTTACTTAAGCTTTCACAGATGTAATCGGTTACTTCCTTCCCTAAGCATGGGTTCCATTGATTAAATGCTTCCTATTTCCTCTTCTTACTCTGCCACTGTCCTAACACTTTTGAGTTCTTATAAATTTGCCTAACTCTAACATTCCACTATATGATCCAACTACATAATCACAAATTCTTGTTCCTTCTGCTCCACTAAAAGCTCGTGTTAAAGAATGTTCATGCTGTTAACTCATGTTGTTTTCTCTTTTGTAAACTTATAAGATACAGAGCACCCACTCAGGTCTACCTCTCATGAACCAAATAGACTCCACCAAGGTAAGTATGTCTGCCTAAAGTTCCCATGTATTCCAGAGGGTGGGGTTCCTCTGTGTTTCAAATTTACATCCAAGAAAAGAAACTTCTTTCTCCTAAATGCACTTCAATCTCGTTCTCTACCTATAATAAATACATATGTGTGCTTCAGCATCTTGTTGAGTCCAACTTCCTCCCACAGACACAGATGCTTCTACTGGACCTGTTCCTTGTGAATTATCCTCAGATGGTTCCACAGACCTTGGACAACAAGGAAACAGCCAATCCTAAGACTGGACAAACATCACCATACTCACTTTCCTGGGTTCCCGAGAGACATGTCACCCCAAAACAAGCAGAGATGTAGACCACCCTATTCCTGCTCCAGCAATGCTTCTTCTGTTTTTGTTTTCCTTTCTTAATTAAACCAAAACAGGGGAATGTTAACATTCTGTCTAGGCTCTGCCCTACAATTACCTGGCAAGACTCAGATATGCTCTGTCCCCAGTTTCCTGGCAACAGTGTATGACTCACTATAAAAGGGGCTCTTAGCCCCATCCTCTCTCTCTTGCTTTCTTGCTCTTGCCTTCCCCTCCCCCCTCTCTGCCTATTCCCTTCCCCCCTTCTCTCTCCATGTGCTCATGGGCAGTCTCTACTACTCTACTTCTCTACTCCTCTCTCTCTCTCTCTCTCTCTCTCTCTCTCTCTCTCTCTCTCTCTCCTCCCCCCTTTCTCTGCCTTTACTACCCTCTTGACTCCCTTCCCTATGCCCTGAATAAACCCTATTCTATACTATGTCATCAAGTGGCTGGTCCCTGGGGGGGGGGGAGGGAATACCTCAGCATGGGCCCACTTAAGCATTCCCTTCCCTCATACCTCACCATACCTCCATAGAACATAACCATCCTTTATCTTTTTATAAACATATCAATGATCTTTATTATTTTTCTTACAAGAAAAGAAACAGCACCTTTCTCAAGCAAGCTGCTGTCATTCTTCTGCTATTTGAGATGGGAGAGTGAGTCTGGGATGAGAAGGGAGATTTCCAGCCATTGGGAAGACCTGTTTCTTGATATGCTCTAGGATGAAACAATCTTAAATAAAAGAAGACAAAATGTCCGTGGCTGTGAAACACAGAAGGATTCTGATTGTGTTAGCATGTGGTCTAGGAGACAATAGATTCAGAAGGATGAGCATTAGCATAATGTAATGAGACCAGAATTAAAGAACCAGAAACCAGGAAAGAAGCTAGTTAAAATATTCAACACCGAGGCACATGAGTAGGGTAGACCATAAAAGAAGAGGTGAGTAGTCTGTCAGAAGGCAGGGTTCTCTCAGGTGCTCTTGGGTGCTCTCCCAGAAGCAGCCCCATGATTACAGAAACTATCACTAGTGAGGACAGAGCATAAATTCTATGTATGTCAAGGGATCTTCTTTTCTGACAAGATTCTAGACAACTTGGAGAAAACACTGCTTTGTAAACGACAAATTAAATTCCATTTGTGAAGGCATCAGTAACAGTGCCAAGTTGTCAGAGTTTTAAAGCCTATAAGGAAAGATGGCAGACACTTGGCTTCTTTATAATTATGGGAATTCAGGTGACATCACTGGGTGCTAATTGCTTCTTCACATTTGAAGATGGGGCTTGTTAAAATTGATTTAGCTGGATTTAACACACAGCCACAGAGCAGGTAAATGGAAATAATCTTCTCTGTAAAGGGCATGCTATTAAGGCAAGTGGATTGCTGTTCACGAGGGGACTCCATAAAACAGACATAAAGACGTGATGATCAATTACGGTCTAGAAACTATCAAGTCATATCCTAGGAGACAAAAGGGAATGTGTAATGTGTTTTTGATATCTTAATGAGGAATTTATAGGAATTTAAAATTGAATATTGTCCCTCATTTTAATAATGATTGAATGCTAAGCACTCTTACTGGGTTTTCTTTTTGCTGACAAATTTTTATAAGAAAAAAATGCAATAAAAAAAGGCGTGTACCAAAATGAATATATCCTTTTTCATTTTCCGGAAGCAGGAAAGGAATGTGTTAAGCAACTTTATTTGTTGCTAGAGCAAAGGGTGCCCATCAGACACTCAGGGTGACCTGGAACACCCATCTTCCAAATCATTCCTGGGAAATTTACAATAATCCTCGTGCCAGGCTTGGCAGCAGAGACTGGGAAACAAAATCCTGAGAAAGCTCATTTCATTGCCAAGATCTCATACTTCATGTCCTTTCCTTTCTTATTCTGGAGACGGAGGCTTCTGAGACTGTACATTATATCACATGAGTGTAGCCTTGGCACTGTGCGAATCTTCAAGGCAGATTTTGATGGTGTTTGTTTGGTTGGATTTTGTTTTTTCTGTAAAGTCTTAGAGATATGGTTAAATATCCCTGGAGATTTTACAGTAAGTCAATAAAACAATATTCTGAGCAGTCCCATGTAAGCCCACGCACGTAGCTTTGCACACATCTTTTCTTTTATCAACTCACGGTGAATTTGTTCCCTTTGTTAGCATTTGTTATCTGGCCAGAGTTTTAGCAGGCGTCTCTTTCTCCTCAACTCATCCTTTTCTTTTATTCATCACACATCAGAAGTTTGAGAAACTACTCAACTTGGTTCTATTCTGCAAGTATTTTACTACAAAGAACCCCCCTTAATCATAGGATTAGCTATGACTCATGGCCCTAGCTCTCTTTGTTACTCAGGACAGACAAGATAAAGATTAACCAAATGCCTATTATTTCTACCTCAGTGATTATCCAGACCACTGCCAGTCTCCACAGATCAATTGAACCAAATGCTTCTTAAACAAAGTATACTTAAGGTTTTCTCCTTCCCTCAGGCTTCTGAATTGACCAATCCCTAGCCCAAGGCAGCAAAAACCTCCTCCTTATAGCTCTTGCAGAATGGGATAGCCTCAAGGCAAACCCTTCTCTGATCTCTTATCCACTAAGCCACCTTTTCACTGCCCTTTTCTACACCTGGGTTTTTCTAACCTTGGTTACACCTCTGTGAAAGAAAACATTAATTTTTTTACTTTTATTTATTATTTATTTATTTATTTTTATTGTATTTTTATTTATTTTTTTTCATTTATTTGTTTATTTTTTTTTTTTTTTGCTTAACCTAGAAAACACTTGCAGATCTTACAGCGAGATCTTTGTCTCCAGCGAAATGGATGTTGCTCTCTTTGTTGCAATAGCTGCTCATTTCTCTTTGCATAATGTGAAAATCCTTACGAAGAAAGTAATTTAGTGTTGTGTCATGTAATTTTGTACTTAGCAAGAATAACACAAATCTCAAAAGGAGACATGAGAGTCATATATCACAATGCATTCCTCTAATCCTAGAACTCAGGAGAAGGAGGAAGGAGGATCACATGGTCAAGGTTAGCCTGGGCTACACAGTTGAACACTGACATAACAGCAATATTTCTTGTATATCATCTGCCTGAGGTTGACTGCCTATGAAGGATGCTCAGAGGCTACAATTATTCCATAGAAAACTCTGAAGTCTGTTTATGATTTATGAATGTGCATAGAAGAGGTACTTTACAGGATCCCTTGTAATATTTAGCTTTATAAACAGCTTTTTAGAAATCTATTTCTCCCGATCCTTACAGTTTCTTCTCCTGTACTCTCACAATACAGTGTAAGTCAAATCATGAGTGTGCTTCCTCCATTGGAAGCATTCTATATTTCAAATATTTAAGAACTATTTTAAACTTAGAATTTTATGACTAAACAGTATTCTGTTAATGAAAAGCAAGGTTTTTTTTTTAGATTGTTACTTTGTGACTGTGTGTGGGGTGTGTGTGTGTGTGTGTGTGTGTGTGTGTGTGTGTGTGTGTAGGAGAGGAAAAGAAATAGAGATGCAAAGAGATTCAGAGAGACAAAGAATATTTCATCTAAAATAACTAATTAAAGATTTTCATCAGGCTCAGATTGTCACTCACAATAAAGACTCAATCATAAATTCATTGAACTAGAATTTGCATGCCCAACAAAATATTAATTTCCTCTGTAGTATGCACCCTCCCTGAATTTAGACTCTCTGCTTTGAACTCAGAATTAAAATTTCTCTCTGATATTGTTACCTTGGGAAAAAGGTGCATAGAATAGATTGTTTCTAAGAGGATTACATGATGAGACAACATAATCCAGTATCACACAATACATCGCACTGAATACCATTATTATTATCATTGCCTCATAAGTATTCAATAACATACATTACATTTTTCCTTTAGTAAATTCAGGCAGGTTGCCTATCTATTAAACAAATAACTTAAAAATCTCTGTATTTTTTGTTTTCTAAATTACAGAATACTTGAAAAGGTCATTCTTCCCAGAGAAGAAAGTGTACACAGGTAAAATTACTGTTACTCTTATGGTTGAAATAGCCACCGTATCTTTATGAGTTAAATAATATAACGGGAGTATACAATTCTACATGTCTTTATCCATAGTGCTTCCACTATCTCATTAAACGTAAAGATGTTGATAGAATTCTATTTTCACCGATGCCATAAAATTGACAGGCAGCCATTCATTAAAGGTCTATCTATTTCTCTTTGTCTTCATAGTAGCTGCAGGATAGTATCACATGATTATATTTGAGTTAAGTCAAGATTCTTTGAGCAAGGGACCTTGATGTATTGCTGAGAAGATTTGACTCCTATGATTCTGCCTCTGTTGTTTGTGGATAGTCACTTGTGTTTTGAAAGCATGCCAAAGTGATTATTTTGCCAATGACTCCGGTCTCAATTGATTTTGTAATGAAGCCAAAGCATGCCTAGGAGTCACCTGCTACTGCTATGAACGTGGGATAAAAGCAGCAGGAGAGCCTGAAGAAGCCTCTTCTATCTAATTTCTAGTGTTGTGGTTTCTCTTAATAGCATGACCTATAATGCCAAAGCCTTTTGCAAAGGTTTATTAACCTGTCAGAGGCATATCTATGCATAGTAATGAAGTCAAAGAGACAACATTGCCTCGCAGCCAAAGCACTGTTATGGCAGGCTCTCCCTGCCCTCAATTTCGTCTTCACAGCATAATGAAATGTAGCAGTAGCACCCTTGAGCTTTCGAGCATCCCCCTGCCTTCTAGTCCCTTAACAACTTGACATCGGTGTCCAGAAACCAAACAAACAGAATTAGCTTTTAGCAGCCACAACTCAGTGCGGTTGTGAAGAATTATTTTAATTCCCTCGACAGCACAGGTGTGTGCTCTATCAGCAGGAATTTAAAGAGTCACATCAGTTACTCTGACAGAACAAACCCAGATTGACAGGAAGTGTCACACACCAGCCTCTCAAAACTCTCTGGTTGCTTTCATGTGTCATTATTCACCTTTAAATAAAATGCAGCTTGCACTGGCACTCAGGATTGCAATGAGATGAACACCAATGACATTTTCTGTACAGTGAGACAGGTAACAGATTCTGAAATTTTTACAAAGGAGAACCCTTCATGTTTTAATGGGAAACTGCAGTCACCCAATATTTATCGTACACTTCTTTGATTCAGTTCTTAGGTAGACATTGTGTGGGAGGCTTAGAATAAATGAATGACGTGAATTTGTCCTTTAAGAATCCATGGTTTCTCTAAAACAATGAAGCACAACAGGAGGGTGTTTTTTTTTTAAAAAAAATTACAAATACATCAATGGTTACATTGAACATACGAGACAAATGTCTTTGTATGGATGGTAAAGGAAATAAATGTTTGAAAGACAAGAATAGAGGAATTGGTTTTGATCTGCTTTGGGATGGGGGGCAGTAAGTCAACTTTACGTTCACCACACAACACAGAGAAGGAAATGTGATAAATATCTGTCCACAGTGAGTGGGGAAAGGAAAAAAAGTACTGGCATGAGGAATACTTGGGAAAATTAAATTAGCCTCTTCAGTTTTTCCCGTGTTTGCCAGGGTGCCTGTGGTATCATTTTCTGGTTAGACTCCAGAAGGAATAATAATGGTTATGTGTGAGGCAAGCCAGGCTCTGTAGGAGCAAGAAAAAGAAAAATAACCCAGCTTAGCAAGTGGTAAGTATGGAATATTCAGCTGCCATTACTGCCATGATGATTAACTAAGAACTTAACCTCCGTTTTCAATCATTGACTGTGTAGTTCAGAAACGTGGGCAGGCCATGTGCTCTTTAGGTTCTCTCAGTGGAGTCTAACAAGGAGTTTACAGGTACCTGATTGTAAATGTGACTTTTATTCACTTTATGAAATTGTTGTGTCAGAGGCTTACTACTGAATAAGCTCGCCCTGGCTAATTCTTTCTGAACTCTGGCTGGTTGGTTCAACTCATATATTCTGTCTCAAAGCTCCTCTGCAAGCTGACTGATTCAATCTGGCTTCTCCTGACTTCTCACTGAATTGCTCTGCTTGACCTCAACTAACTCTGGCAATTTGTTCAAATCGTCTGGATCTTTCTCATTCTCTGGCTTCAACTGCCTCTGCTGACCTGCACGAACTGCGTGAATTCTTAAATAAACTCCACTCCACTCCACTCACTGCACTGACTGTCCACTGACTGAACAGAGTTGAGCTGCCCCAAAATACACTGAATGAACTTACTGACTGCACAGAACTCTCTGGAACTCAAGAGATCTGCCCGCCTGTCTGCTGAGGGCAGGGTTTGATTAAAGGTGTGTCCACCATGCCTGAACTTAACATTTTTCTTTACCTAAAACTTGCTCTATACCAGTCTGGCCTTGAACTCAGAGTTCTACTTGCCTTTCTCTCCTAGAATTAAAGGTGTGTCTGTATTCCAGCCCTATCACACAGACCTAGAAGGTTTATGGGTGTGATCTCTTGCTAGGGCAGCCAGGGTGCTGAATTAAAATTCCTCTACCCTTGGTAAATAAAGCTGATCTTCTGGCTAGTCCATGCCTGCATGAATCACCAGATTCATTCAGATGGTGGGTCAGGTTCACTTACTTCCAGCTGTAAGACAGCAAGCCCTCTTCCCTTGCTGGATCCAGTCAGGACTGCTTGCTGTTTGGCTGCTTCCTTTTGACTCACAAGTGTTATATGTGACCCTTTGCTGCCATGGTTGGGTTAGTCTGTTGAGACTCTCATGCGTGAGGCTTTCCTTCTCTCCTTTTCTATACGGTCTCTATAACTGAGTCTTTTACTTTCCCATTCTACTTTTAAGACATCTATCCGTCAAATAAACCAAGATGATAAACCTAGCTTAAATCATCTCGCATCTCATTGGTAACTATAATACTGTCACAAAGATTTTTCCTATCAGGAACTTGATTAGAATATATATATATATATATATGTATATATATATATATATGTCTTTTTAATTTTTTCAATGTTTTTTCTTTAAAAATTTCATATTTTTATATCATGAACCTTGAATATTAATCTACTACCTCCTTCCAGTGGCTATTCATCTTTTAGTGTCCTGCTATTCATCTTTTGGGATGGAGAATAGTGAACACAGACATTTTTCCTGTTTAAATAAAATAAGCCTAGTCACATATATTTGGGGTTGAAAAAAACAATCTGTAAAGCAAGGTGAAAAAACTGTAAGGAACCACAGACCTTATAACCAGTCACAATATGGACCTTTCATATTGGAGTCGTAAGCAACAACTAAGCATTAGAATTTGTTGTTTGGGAGAAGTTTCACACAGTAGAAATAGGTATTGTCATAGCCAGTGATGATTTTAAAAGGTTTTAATTTTCTTTGGGGGAGTAATGGGAGACAAATAAGAAGGCCTGTCAGGGTCAAATTGAAAAGACTGTGGCTCCTGAGTAATTAGAATGGAAATTACAGGAGGAAGTCAGGTCATGGAGAGCTGTGATCTTGAGAGTCAGTGATTAAAATGTAGTGTTATTAACTGAAATAGAAAATAAAATGCACGAGTAGAGGTTAAGGTTCACTCGTAATTTTGAAGTGGAAATGTCCACCGTGCATGTGGAAGAGGCTTGTCTGAGCTGCTGCCGTGTATGTATCAGCTCTCTACAAAGAGATGGATGTAAGGGGAATATGGCAGATCCAGAGCACAATGAATGAAGCAGGGTTTCATGAAGAAAACCCAGAATGAAAGTAACAGAACGGTAGACATTGCAATACACAGGCGAGTAGTAATCTGAGGTGAGGAATCCTGCTGACAGTTATGTTATTCATATCTCTTATAAGCATCAGAAGGTGACAAGTTAGTCACTTTCAATAGATGGAAACAAGCAACAACAGAATGTGAGTGTATGTTCTTGTAAGTGCATATGTGCATGTGTGAAAAATTCAACTCTTTCTGTGTTTGTGAAATAAACTAAGTGCCTAAATATTGCTCACTAAAAAGAAGCTCTTGCATCCAAACTTCTCTTAGCTTCAAAGATACCTACATTTTCTCAAGAAGCAGAGATCAATTTATTGGGGGACGTTGGATACCTCAAGATGTAACTTTCTTTGAACAACAAGAGGCAGCAATCTTTCTCTAGCACTACAAAAGACAGTGTTGTGCCTGAGACAAAGGCAGCTTAAGGTTTGTCAAATACTACTTATGCAAAAAGAAAATGAAAAAATGGGTTCCAGGGTAGAACTATTTCCAATTTTCTTAGAAACCATCAAACTTATTTCCAAAGTGGTTGTATAAGGTTGTACTCCCACCAGCAATGGAGGAGTGTTCCCCTTGCTCCACATCCTTACCAGCATGTGCTGCCATAAATGAAATGTTACATAAAAGGGGAGTTACAGAAGTAAATCACAGTAAGTTCAAAGCTGTGTTTCACCTTATAAGCTCACTATAAGTTCAAAGCAACAGTTTCATATGGCTTTGTTTTATCATAGTGCACATGTATGGTTTCATCCTTGGACATGACCTAGATTAAATGTTTTTCCTAGGCTGAAAATTTGTTCCAAGCCTATATCTCTTCTTAACATAGTTTCTGAAAGCACATTGTAGTTTTTATTATGCTGATTTTACTGATTATTCTATGAGGAGTGGGTACATTCTATTCTTGATTCAAACCTTATCACATTTGTTTGGCAAAACAACTAAAACTATCCCCTAAAACTTTCTTCCTAAAATTACTTGAGTCAAATCAGAAATTCTATAAAGTCATTAATTCATCTAAAAAGCATTAACCCATGAAAAAAGTTCATTTTCTTGTTAATCTTTAGGACAATTGCTCAATAGGGTGGACTGATGCCCAGGAATTATTAAGCTATATAATAATGACAGGAAAGGTATTTCTTCAGCAAGAAGCAATCCTGTGATGAAGTTTTTGAGGACCCTGCATTCTCAGAGCTCACCCATTGCAGGCCATACAAAATGGTGGACCATGTCCAGAAAATGTACTTGCATGTCTTAGTCTCGATGGCTTTGGACAACAACCCAAAAATATCTTCTGCCTCTAAGATGCACAGGGATAAAAATGCAGCAGACATAGGAGCCTAGCATAATCTCTTCTGAGAGGCTTCATCCAGAAGAAGATGGAAAAGATGCAGAGATCCACAGCCAAACATAAGGCAGAGCTGTGGGAGTCTTGTGGAGGTGTAGGGGATAAACTGAGTAAGCTGGATGGGTCAGTGATACCACAAGAAACCTACAGAGTCAACTAACCTGAGATCAGGGGGACTCACAGAGACAAAGCTACCAACCAAAGCATAGGCAAGGACTGGACCCAGCCCCCACCCCCCGATTTGTAGCAGATGTCCAGTTGGTCTTCATGTGGGTCCACTAACAATTAGAGCAGAAGCTGCCTCTGATTCAGTTGCCAGATATTAGATCTCCTTCCCCTACCGGGACATCCTAGTTGGACCTCAGTGAGAGAGGATCCACTTAGGCCTATGGGGATTGGATGTCTCAGGGTAGGGTAGCACGCAAGGAAGCCTTCCCATTGTCTGAGGAGGAGGTAAAGTGGGCAATGGGGAGATGGATTTGTAAAGATTGGACTGGTAGGAGATGAGGGATGGGGGACCATGAACAGGATGTAAAGTGAATAAGGAAGAAGAAAAAAGAAAAGGAAAAAAAATGCATTAGTTAGGTTTTCAGCTGCTGTGACTAAGTCCTTGACAAAACTCAACCTAATCAAGGAAACTTTTTATTGTGATTTATAATTTAAGTATACAGTCCATCATACCTGGGAAGTCCTGGCTGCTAGAATTTGGCTGATGGAGTTTGAGGATATTGGTCACAGCTATAGCCATGGTCAGTAAACAAAGAATAAATACATGGTCAAGCTCAGCTTGGGTTTTTTTTTATCATCTATCACCTATCTATCATTTCACTATTTATCTATCTACCATCCATTTTTATATCTTCTATTACCATCCATATATAATTATCTCTATCAACTATATCAATTTAACCTATCTCTATATCTCTATATCTATCTATCTATCTATCTATCTATCTATCTATCTATCTATCTATCTATCTATCTATCTATTTCTAGTCAGAGTCTCAGTATGTACTAGCTGGCCTGTAACATACTCTGTGAACCAGGCTGACCTCAAATTCAAAGAAACCCACTTAGCTCTGATTCCTGAGTAGTGAGATCAAAGACAAGCTTCGCCATTTCCAATCCTTCATTCTCTCTTCTTTGCAGAGATCCCTGTCAGTGGGATGGTGCCATCTCTATTTGGCGTAGGTCTTCCTTTGTAAAATAATCAAAGCTAGAAAAATCTATCACAGATACGTCCATTGAGTTGATATCATTAGTCATCACAGAGGAGAGATTTTTAAATTCTTTCCCTACACTGGGACATCTAATCCCCATAGGCCTAAGTGCATCCTCTCCTACTGACGTCCAACTAGGAAATCCAGGTAAGGGAAGGAAATCTGATGTATATTAAGGAAAAGTACATTTTTTCCAAATTATGAAGCCAAATAGTCTTGTTTCTGTAAAGCAAACACATACTTTGGTTTATCTTTTCTTTTTAAATTTTCAGATAGAATAAATGAGCCTATGGAATTCTCAGGGAAGCATGTCCAGGCTTCTGTTTCTATTCACTGAAATGCAATCTTTCAGGGTCCTCGCCGGCAGTGAAATGACCTGGCCAGAGGTGAGAAAGAAACCTGGGTTCAGCGTGACTTCATCAGGTGGAATTCAATTTCTAGAGTATCTTTTTCCAGGTGCCAACGTCTTTAACCACAGTGCATTGTGGTAAACAAAAAAAAAGTTTCCTGGTGTAATACAATCCCCAGTGCATGAAGAGGTATAATTACATTGAAACTCAACTCAAAGTACGTGTCATCTCTTCTAAAGAGATGGGTTCTACAGATATGCTCCCTGTTCAGGTTAAGGGTTTGGGGAAGGATTTGGTATGGTCTCTGTCCTGCGGAAAGCATAGAGGTCATTCTATTAGCCACCTCTGACCCTGTTGTTGGGCACTTGATATTGCCTGGCCCTACAGATAACACGGATCAACAGGCTGTTAATCCCCTCCAATTCCCTATCTTTTTGATGGAAAAACAGGTTATACAGTCTTTCTTTAGGAGGACAGTCTGCATGGTTTTCATTCCTGGTTTTCCTAGTGATATATCTGTATATGTACATATAGATATGTTTACTTCATATCTATATATCAACGTGGATATATTACTGAAATATCTGCCATTATCTATCTCCATACCCTAAAGAATGTTAGTAGAATGTCAGAACACAGTTCAAGAATGGAGTCCTGTGAAAAGCAAAAGTGTGGTGCTTAATGAGAGCAGTAACAATGCACGTCTTCCCACTGATGCTGTTGGGGTCAGACACAGGACCTGGCCTGAGGTGGTGGTGGGAAGCCCACCATTATTTGCTGCGACATTATGGAGGGTGGCAGAGGAAGTGGCAATAAATCGCAGACTAGCTGGCTTCTTCGGAGCACAGGAGCGGGTTACTTGAAGGAGGATTTGGCCGGCTCCCACTGACTCTTAAGAACCCCCTGATTCCTTATTTAAATGAGGATCCACGCTATCCCATTCAGGATACAGATGAATTTATTTTGCCAACTGGAGCTAATAAAACCTGAGGCAGATTTGAATGAGCTTTCTTTACTTTTGGAGGACGTTGCACGACAGGGGCTGCATTCGGGGCAATGAACAGTCTTCATTTAGGAGCGAAGGAAACTCAGAGCATGGCCTGGTCCAAGCTAAGAAATGTACAGATTTTGAATATGGTGGTTAGGCAACGGGTTTTTTGGGCTAATACTCTAGGTTCCCCAGCTTTACTCGATAGTGCTTTTGGTGTTATCATTGAGAAAACACGGGATGCAGAAGATGACCTCAACACAGTAGCAGCAGGAACCATGATGGGAATGTTGTATAAATGTGCAGGTGGTTTTTGAGGAATAGCGCGCGGTGGCCTGGCAGGACTGGCACCAGTCCCTATGCACTGCATAACAACTGGGAGCACATGAAAGGCTCCCTTCTCCAACAGTCACTCTGAAGATGTTTGCACCTCAGGAATGGGGGATACATCATAGACATCCAGATCAATTAATAAGTCAGTCTGAAGTTGCTTTCTCTCTTGTACCTACAATTACTGGGGACTATTGAAGAGCGATTTTCTGTAAGAAAGATCACGGATGCTTCGCCTGCACTGCACTGCTTGCCCTCTGTG
Organism: Rattus norvegicus; assembly: GCF_021556685.1. Lineage (NCBI taxonomy): Eukaryota > Metazoa > Chordata > Mammalia > Rodentia > Muridae > Rattus > Rattus norvegicus. Next base: position 262,355,584 of record NC_141534.1, on the reverse strand, counting down.
AGTGGAAGCTCAACCCTTTGGTGGCTCACTGAGAATGTGTTCTCTTCTTCCTGTAGATGATCTCACACCTCCTACCCCCAAAGAAACCACTCACTCTCCAATTTCAGGATGTACTTTTATTACCATGTTAATTCACTTAAAATTCTAAAATTACTATTGCCCTGTTTTCCAAATAAAGGGTGAAAATAGAACCAAAAAAAAAAAATGGAGTCATGTGAGAATTCTGAGTGCTTGTGAGAAAACTCCAAAAATGAACTAACAAACAAAAACCCCAAACAAATGAAAAAAGACAAGGGGTTTGTGAATTGAGTTTCTTCAAAACACAGTTTTTATTTGAAATTTGTTTTTCTGCCCCATCCCAAGTATTACAGATCAGTGTGAGCTCTCTTCACCTATTGTTATTCATAGTCTTCTGTAGGAAAGCACGTTTTGACACATGTGGCTTGTCCTTGTGACTGAACACTGTATTCATGTGATGCCTCTTAACCCTCAGAGTGTCAATTGCCTGATAATTGTTCTGAGTAAAGTTGGCCGTTGCATGAGACATTGGTCCACCTCAGTTTTAGGCCCCTTCTCCCAGGCTCACATCACCAATTACAGCCGTAAACTAATTTTTCTGTGAAACCATTTGTATTACTACCTCGCCTTTGGATAGTTAATTCTTTCATGATATTTTGGAGGATTTTTTATTAGGAGAATTAGATTTCAGATGTTCACAAAGTTGTTTTGGTCCAGATTGGAGGGCAGCGTCCAGCCCAGTGGATCAAAGGTCACATGGAGAGATGGTGTTCTTGGCTGAGATTCCGAGTCACTAGACTGCGATTTCAAATGGGATGACATTGATTCGATTTTTAGCAGCTCTCGTCCCTCTCTGTCCTTGAACGAGCTACATCTGCTCCCAAATTCCATCTCTCTGGGTTTGAATGACACTCAAGTGACGATGTATCCCCAAGCCATGTTTCTGTTATAAAACATCTTTCTCTCCATGTTACTATTCCTTTTCCACAATGTTGGCTGACCATGAAGAATCCTCTGGAACACAGACCAACTCTAGTACGTGTTCATAGGTTTTCATTATAGTGTCAATCTACCTGCGTATTTAACTGTCTGTCAGTAGCACTCAGTTTCTTGCAGCCTCTCATGGTACTACTGGATATAAGACAAGAACATCTCTTTCTCTACCTTGTCCATGATTCTCAAGAAAAGACAGAAATGAGCTGAGTATTCTGCTGTTACTTGTTATACTTTCCTTCACAGATCTCAGAGACTTTGACCATCTGGCAGTGCTCAGGGTCAAGACCATACTGTCCTAATTGATTTTTTTTCATCCCAATAAACTTCATCCCTTAAATTCAACCAAACCAAGAGTTAAGATTAAATGGATATTTTACAGTCCATTAAATTACTTGGCTGTCTTGTTTCAATCTAATTTTTAATACCAAGATAATGATGATAGCAAGATCCAATTATTTTGAAAAGCGATAAAAATTGTTATATACAAATAAAAGTGGAAAATGTAGCATTTCACATGGCTGTAAGGAAAAAATTGTCTTTACCAAATGGAGTAAATAAATGACAAGCAAATGTGAGCAAAATGAAACGCACAAAATGTTTAAAGGCTCCTGGTGTGATGGCACCCACCTTTAATCCCAGTGTTTGAGAGGCAGAGGCATGCAGATCTCTGTGAGTTTGAGGCCAGCCTAGACTACATAATGAATTCCAAGCCAACCAAGACTGTATATTGTGAAACGTTGTTTTAAATGGGAAGCATTGTAGATATTCATAGCATTATATTGCCTGTTGTATGACTTTCAATGGATGTTGTAACACATTGCCATTCATTCAGTGGCTCGAAATAGCCTCAAAGCAGAAATTTTGTAATCTAAGTCTTAACAGAGCCTTTGCCCCTTTGCAGACTGAAGAGAATACTTTGACCTCTGCCTTTTAGCTTATGAGAACCACCCAGGCTTCCCATCTCTTCCCATGATCTGCTGTGGCCTCTGTGTGTCTCTTACAAGAGACTTCAGCTTAGAAGGCAAGTCTGGAATAAACTCTTCCTCTCAAGATATCTAAATTAATTGCATGTGCATAGGCCCTTTCCCAAATATATATATATATATATATATATATGAACCATTCACCATACTACAGACGACTGTCCATGAAACAGTTCAACTTTGAAATGAATTTTTCTTTGGGATGAAATCTGTATTCATCCAATAGAAACAAAAAATTTTGTTTCAGACACAAAATTTTGATCATTTTCCAGTGGTATGTGGTGTGATACTGTACTGTGAATCTGGGACAGAACACCACAGCTCTCTGAGGAGAATGCTGACGCTGTCCATGTATGTGCCTGGTACTCTCCAATGTGTTGTGTTGCTAAGATGTGATATTTGGTAGGAGACTCTTTGTGGCAGCGTTGTAAGGTTACCAGAGAATGAGGCTCCTGGAGCTACACCAAGGCCAAAGACTGGCGCGCTACTGAGGTGCATGGATAGAGAAGGGAGAGCAACTTTGCCGAAATGGAGTGAATGGATTTAGTTGAATGGAGTAGTTAGTGGTGGTAGAGCTATGAAGGGTTGACCTGATCATGAGGTGAGAAGACCCCACTGTCTTAGATACAGCTTTACTGCTGTAAACAGACACCCCAATCAGGTTTTATAAGGACAATATTTATTTGGGACTGGCTTATAGGTTCAGAGGTTCAGTCCATTGTCACCAAGGTGGGAGCATAATGGTTTCCAGGCAGGCATGTTGCAGGGGGAGCTGAGAGTTCTACATCTTTCTCTAAAGGGTGCTAGGAGAAGACTGGCTCCCAGGCAGCTAGGAGGAGGGTGTTAAAGCTCATGCTCACAGTGATAAGCCTACTCCAATAAGGCTACACCTAATCTAACAAGGTCACACAGCCTAATACTGCCAGTCCCTGGGCCAAGAATATACAAACTAGCACACCTTAAAAGAAAAGAACACTGTTTCCTGAGCTTGAAGTATGGACTGAATAGAAATGAGAATGCTGACTTGCTGAGCATGGACACTGGGTGCTCTCTGCTTTCTTACTGAACTGCATTATGACCCACTGTGTCAAGGTCCTGTGGCTGTGAGTTCCTGCCATGATGGACTGAACATTCTTTCCTGAAATGACTTGGTCAGAAGAACTAGTACCACCACTGCAAGCATGTTTCTATTTCAGCATATTTTCAATGTGGTACCATCTGCATATTTATTATGGTGGTATATCTGCATGTTGTGTTCACAATTCAAATTAGCCTGACATAGTATGGAAAAAAGACTAATTAAAAATTATAATGAAATAAAAGAAGGCATATTTGTACAATGCTAATTCTACAATTTCATAGGGACATTAAAGAAAAAAGAAATAAAAGTATACTTTAAATACCAATAATAGAAGAAGTAATTGAATTCATGATGAAATATACATTTTATGCTTACCTCACTTGGGAAGAATTTCATTTTGATTTCATTTTACTTTAGCATTTTAAAAAATATAGAAATGGGTCTTTATATTAAAAATATTATTTTTATGCTTTCAGATGCAGTAAAATAAATTGAAGTTATTTAAGTCATAATTAAGTAAATTAAATAAAACAGAAAGATACTTCATTGAAATTATCAACTTAAAATGAATATTTAAAACCACATTTCCCCACATTTTCTAAATTAGAAAATTTAATGGAAAAATCCTTATTGTAATATATGTTTTTAAAATACAATCTGAGGCTGGCTGGTGAATATTTCAGTGAGTTTGAATAAGAATGGCCTCCATAGGTGTACTGGCTGATTTTATGTGTCAACCTGACACATACTGGAGTTGTCACAGAGAAAGGAACCTCCATTGAGGACATGCCTTTATGAGATACAGCTGTAAGGTATTTTCTCAAGTACTGATCAAGGAGGGAGGGCCCATTGTGGGTGGGGCCATCCCTGGGCTAGTAGTCCTGTGTTCTGTAAAATGGCAAGATGAGCAAACCAGGGGAAGCAAGCCAGTAACCTCCCTCCATGGCCTCTGTATCAGCTTCTGCCTCCAGGTTCATGCCCTGTGTGAGTTCCTGTCCTGACTTCCTTTGGTGATGAGCAGCAATGTGGAAGTGTAAGCTGAATAAACCCTTTCTTCTTCACTTTGCTTCTTGGTAATGTTTTGTGCAGCATTAAAACCTGACTAAGACAACAGACTCATATTTTGAATACCTGGTCATCAAGGAGTGGCACTACTTGAGAGAGATCAAGAGTTAGAAGTAAGTATGGTCTTGTTAGGGGATTGGCTGCCAGCACTGATGTGGCTGTCTATACCTCCAGTTACAGGAGCTCTAAGGACCTTTTCTAACTTCTGTTGACACTGCATGCACATGGTACACTTGATTACATTCTATTACATACACAGAAAATATGAAATTATAATAAATACCCCAAAATAAAACATGAGTGACTATGTTGCATCTACATGAAGAAAATTACCAAAAGTTAAATATTGAACTAGATGAATTATCCAATGAGCAGATATTATTGTAAAATGCAAAATCTTAAAATACATAATGAATTAGAAAGTCAAAGGGCCAGTAAAGGTGTGATGCTCCGTGTAGCCAGGGTGGGGAGGCAGGGAGGGTTGGTAGGTAAGGGAGAACCCTCATAGAGGAAGGGGGAGAGGGGATGGGATGGGAGTATCCAGGGGGGAAACTGGGAAAGGGTATAACATTTGAAATAAAGTGTAAATAAAGAAAATATCCAATAAAAAATAAAACTTTTAACTAATGAAAAGAAAAAAGAAAACAAAAGAAGGGCACTGCAAGCTCCCTATCCCTGTGAAGTGCAGGGAGGCCATCGATCTTATGACAGTGCTGAAATGGCAAAGCCTTGAACTCTATTTTCAAGTTATTACTGTCAGTGCTTAAAGTAATCTTCACTGACCCAAGTTCGGTCATTTATGAGATGGGCATGTAAACAGTCATCAGCATTCTAAGTTGCCTGTGAGAATCACCCATGCATTGGACATAAAGATACATAGCATTGTTACAAGTAAATCTCATTTTTTTTGTTATTTCTGTCTGTACATATTTAAATGTATGTGACCTGGGGTCTAGAAAGGGCATCAACACAGAAATTCTACTGGGCATACATTATAATATTTAATTTGTCTTCAGTGTTTCAAGTTATTTCAATTATTATTTTAAGGGGAAATTTTGATTCCTTTGACTTAGAGACCAAAAGTGTTATCGGTCATTTAATATTTTGGTCATTTAATTTTAGCAGCAAAGAAGTTGTTGAAATTAAAATACTCAGTGTTTCTTTTTACTGTATAGATAAGGAAACTAGTCCCTAAGAATTAATCAAATTTCCAAAGCATACAGAGTGATGAAGGTGGGAATGATTACAGTTGAGGCTCTGGACCTCTTTTCTGAACACTAATATTAGACTTCTACCAAACAATGAATGGAGTTGCCTTTTTAGTGGCAAAATAAGCAAGACATAGTTGAATAAATGTTGGGCAATATTGTTCTGATTTTCCTTGGTGTATTTTAGACTCTCATTCAAATAAAAGATTCCCAGTCTGGCATGGTGCACATGTCTACAATCCCAGCACATGAAATATTGGTGCACGGAGATCACAAATAAATTAACAGCTTGGTCTAAATACAGTGAGATCAACCCCTCCAAAAACACCAGGAATACAAACATATAAAATAAGCACCTCTTATTTTACTTAGATAATGGAATTATAAAAGTCACTAGACTTTCTATACCATAGAATTATAATAACTATTATAATTATAATAAATAATTATAATGATATTTGATGCTTGAATGTGCTGTGATGATGTCTCTGGTTTTAGGAATGACAAGTATCACCAACAAGATTATTTTGCCTGGTTACCTCGGATTCTTAGCAAAGATATTGGACCCATCTGATTTAACAGCCTGAAACATGAACTCTAGAGAGTCAGTCCACTTTAACCTGTCTTCACATATGCTTTCCCCAGGTCATTTGGCTTAGAAAAGTGCCCTATGATTTCATATTCAAACTTACAGCTACTTCTGAGTCCCACTCTAATTGCCCAGCGATCTCACACACTCATTAGGATTTCCTTTCTTTTAAGTCAGGGAACAGAAAGAGGGGACAGCTATGAAATGCTCCCATGGTGACACTGGCTAATTATTTATCATGTCCTTCTACACATGAAAAATTAAATTAAAGGCAGACATGTATTTTTGCAGTATCTTATTATTTTTTAGAATCTCTTACTGTAACTTAAAAATGTAGAAAGAGGGCAAAGCATTTCTGTAACCCGTTAAGATGCAGCTGGTGGTTATTTGCACACAACAATAGCCACATTTGTTTTAATTTTCCCTCTTTATGAGTCTTGCAGAGCTGAAGAAATGGTAAACCGCGACACTGTTCTGCAAATGCTTTTTAGGTAGTTCTAGTTCATTTGTAAAGACCACATTTTCCCTGTGTCATTCAATGCAATATTAAAACCATATTGAACATTTATTAAAAATTTAAAATCATAAGGCAGGAAAATTTTAGAGAGATATAAAAGAAAGGATGAGTCTTTTTTTCTTCATGACACCACTTTCATTTCTAAATATCATATTTACATTTTATTAGAAATCTTGAGCCCACGATGGCCAGTGTTTGCACTGAAAAAAGACTTTCAGTGTCCCTTGGATTGTGAATGACATTACTCTCTCTTTCTTTTCATCTGTGCCATTTTAGGCAGCTGGCATTTTTATCCAGATTTTATTATCTACAGCATCAAAACACCATTACTACAATCCTGCCAGATTTGAACGTAATTACCTGCTTTCACCTACCTTAGACTGCCATGATCTTACATCAATTAAAACAGAAACATTTATTTTGTGAGATTTTAAACATTGACAGATATATTACTTTCTGTTGGGTTTTGTTTATTTGGGTTCATGTGTTTCTCCTACTGGAGTGTGCAATAAAATGTGAAGTCTGACTGCTTAGAGAGAGCAGTGAGGTCATCACTGACCCAGAAGGCAGCAACTCTATAGGCGTGTTCAACAGTTACTTAGCCAAAGCTCATCCCTTCATCCTGTGACCAATCTGGGAGCCGATGTAGGAAACAAAACAACAAATCTCTTTCCTAAGTTAACTAAAAGAAAATATTTTAGTATACCTTCCAGAAAGTGCATTAATTCTAAAAACAAACACAAGAGTAATTGTCTTACTTCTATGGAAATTTTTACATTGAAAAGTATTCTGGGCCAGAAGGTGGATAGTAGGTAAATGTGCTTGTTGCTAAATCCTAGTGACCTGAATTTGATCCTTGGAAACTACACAAAAGTGAATGGTGAAAGTGGAGCCACAATTGGTCTTCTGCTCTCCACATAGACACTAGGGCATATAACACCACCAGCATTCATACCCTCCAACTAATAAAATAATAAAGAAAATAAAAGTAGAAGTTATAGGTCTCATGACCAAGATGCTGCTAGCAATTTGGAAATTGTGTGTGTGTGTGTGTGTGTGTGTGTGTGTGTGTGTGTGTGTGTGTGTGTGTTCACCTTGTTTGGATTAACACATGCCTAGGTATTCAGTAGAACAGTGTTTCTAACAGTGAATGTACTTCCAAAGGAAATTAGTTAAATCAGGACACTGACGATCATTAGTATGATCTCAGCAAGTTTGCTAAGGACTGTCTCAGTGACAGTGTTAATTTAAAACTAATAATTCTCTCATGCATCACATTTCAACCACAGTTTCTCATCTTTCCTTTCTTCCCACTTCTCTTCACCTACCTCCACTTTCCCCCAGATCCACTCTTAGTTTGTTTCCTTTCATTAAAGAGGAGGCCTCCCAGGAATATTGACGAAGGATGGTATATCAAGTTGTAATGACACTAGGCACGTCCCTCATAAGAAAGCTGGATGACTCAATCTAGTAGAAGGAAAGGGTGCCAAAAGCAGGCAAACGAGTCAGAGACAGCCTCCCTCCCACTGTTAGGAGGACCATCAGAATACCAAGCTGCACCACCATAACATATATGCCGAGGACTTAGATCAGACCCATATAGTCTCCCTGATTGCTAACTTAACCTCCGTGCCCCGTTAGTTGATTCTGTGTGTTTTCTTGCAGTGTTCTTGATCTCTCTGGGCCCTATAACCCTTCCTACCCTTCTTCCAGAGGATTCCTCAAGCTCATTTTTGACTGTAGGTCTTTGCATAATGTTTGATTGTGGGTCTTCACCTAATGTTTGACTTTGGTCTTTGAATCTGCTCCCATTAGTTGATGGATGTAGCCCTCTGATGGTGATTATAAATATAGAAGAGTATCATTAGCAATCATTTTATTGGCTACCTACCCCCTACCCTGGCCGTGTTTGACTCTATCCTAAGTCTCTGGGCTATCCAGGAAGTTGGGGGTGGTCTCCCTCTCATGGTATGGGTCTAAAAAAAAAACTCTTCTTTTGTCAGGACAGAATATTAAGACCAAGACAACTAACAGAAGAAGTGTTTAATTAGGGCCTTACCATTTCAGAGGGCAGTCCATGATCACCATGACATAGACTATGGCAGCACATAGGCAGACATGGCACTGGAGTAGTAACTCAGATCTTATACCCTAGTCAGCATGTAGAAGAGAGAAAGAGAGGAAGACTGGGTCTGGTGTGGGCTTTTTAAAGCTTAAAGTCCATCCCTAGTGACACACCACAAAGCCATGCTTCCAAATCCTTCTTAAACAGTTACACCATCCACGGTCAAGTATTCTCATATACGAGCTTATGAGGGTACTTATCACTCAAACCATCACATGGCTACACTTAGCAGATGGCAGAAGAAGGGAAAGTTTATTTAGTAGCACAGCTGCATCCTTTATCTATTCATTCTTCCGAGCGTTGATATTCCTGAATCAACTGAGTGTGGACTCAGACTTGGGTTGAAACCATTGGCTTTGCCAGGCATTCATCTCCCAGTTTATAGATCATCAGGTTTTTCAGTCTGTGCAATCATGTGAGGCATTCTCTTAAGCGCAAACCATTATCTGTACTTGAATATTCATCTTTATAGTCTGTTTCCTCAGAGAACTTTGTCATTATGAACCACCATTGGTGTTGTTGAGATAGTATTAAAAAAATCTTATCTTGAAATTTCTTAGGAATATATGAGGTGGAAATTTCTGGTTTCTTTGGAGACTCAGTTGTCATGATGTTTATCTGGAAGCCTTCTTATGAAAGAATGATTTTTGTTGAAGCAGACATGTGGGAAGATACTTTGCTGAGAACATACACGTGCTGTTTTTCTGGAAGCAGCCTGGTAAAAGAGCTTGTGATGTTTTGCTAGAATGGATGCTTAAGTGATGATGTTTTGGAAGGATATAAATATAACCCAACAGACAGTAGATGATGCTGGATGGTATTGGTACAACCAACAATTCATTGCTAGTTATGATTTTTCATGACTTTGTAGAAACACACCAATATAACTTCTGGTGATATTCCAATGGTTTCTTGTCACTTCTGTGAACTCATGTCGATTGGCAAAGCCTGGAAGTTTCTTCTGGATAGAACCGCCATTGCTGAGTTGTGAATGGTGTTTGTGAGTGGTTGGGAGTTGCTGCGGCTGATTCATGTGAAGTGCTGGTAACACAGATTGGATTTGCTCCAAAGAATTATTTCTAAACAGGTCCACATCCTCCTTTGCTCGATTAACCTTTCCTTTCCACAATCTCTGGTGAGGGGTGGGCTAGAAGGGAAGTTAATGCATTAAAAAAAAAAACCTTATTAGAAGTAGATTTTGAGAAAAATCTAAGCTTAGAACTGTTTTCTGCATTTTTAATTTAATTAAATTTGTACATGTTTGTGTAGTTGGCTTGCACGTATATCAGTTCACTGCATGCGTGCCTTGTACCTGAGCCGTCTAGAAGAAGACATTGGGCCTTCTGGGTCTGGAGGTTCCGAGATGCGTGAGCAAGGGTGTGATGGCTGAGAATTGGACACGGGTCTCCTGGAAATAGAACAAGTGCTCTCAAGTGCTATAGTGTTTGTCTCCAGCTCTGTTTACATCCACATTTTGAGTTGTATCGCATGCCACTCAATCAAAATGCATTGAAAATCCATTCATCTCATAGTCCCTGAAAGAAGATAATAAGTGTGCCTCAGTGAGAAAAAAAACGACCCAAAAACCATGGGCATAAGAACATGCTGACATCGGCCAGGGATGGTTTTGCATTTCAGATAATTTAAACACATGGGAAAACAGTCCTGTTGCTAAGTGATATCATGTTTATTAGTCTCTTAGCAAAATTCATATGGTGAAGCTGACAATAAAATAACTATTTGCAGACCAAAGTGCAATCTGGTTAGCAACTGTCACTGCTTAGGCCACATCTCAGGCATTCAATCAAGCAGAACTTTGAACGTGAGCACTTTCGACATGGAAGATTCTAGACACAAATATCTCAGTCCAGAGGCCAAAGCAGAAGCCCACAAGGCTGACAACAGCGAGGGGGAAAGATAGACTTGTGTCACTGCAATTGTCTCATACACTACATTTTTTTAAACCAGAAACTAGGAATCTTAAATGAATTTTTCAGATGCTTAATTATAATAAGACGCAGTTTAACAGAGACACAAACACACACACTCATGCAAATGGACAATATTAATCCTTTTCATGATTGTTGTATAAACAAGTAGACCAAATTAGAAATTGTAATAAAATGACATAGTGTATGGTGCAAGCTAAACTTCATGACAGAACTGGATTCTGAGGAAGTTCTGAGGTTTTCCCCAGTGTCCCATGAGGTCAGTGTCTTTGGCCATAACTTAAATAGAAAATCACATGAAAAGTATGATCTTCCATCAGTCCATGCTGGAAATTCTAAACCAGAAGCCATGCACTAATGATCTTGAAGAAATAAAGAACAAATAAAACATGCTATGATGATAACCTCAGGGTGTCCTAAATAAGGACTGGCATCTGTCTGAGGAATGGCTTGAGAAACAGATTTCCTTCAACTAGTTAAAAAATTTGATACTGCTTGTTTATTTTGGAAGTTCTGAACATAAATATTAGTCTCTTTTTCCAAAAACTAAAGTTGATATTTTGGGGTAGGGTAGAAAAATAAAGAAACTGTGTGTGTGGTGTGTGTGTGTGTGTGTGTGTGCAGTATATGTTTGTATTCTGTGTTTTTGTGGTGTGTCTCCATGTGTGTTTGAGTATGTGTAGTTATGTGTCATGTATTAGTATGTTTGTGTCATGGGAATGGTGTGTGTGGTTGGTGTGTAATATGAGTGTGTTTTTATAATATGTATGTGTAGTATGTCTGGGTATACATATATATATCATATATGTATGTGTGTGGTATGTGTTATATGCATGTGGTACATGTGTGTCATGGGGCATTATACCCCTCATTTATATGCATTTGGATGTATGTGGTATGTATATGGGCCATAATGTATGATGTATATATGTATGTGTTGTATATATACATACATACACACATACATACACGTGTATATATATATGTGAATGTACATTAATGTGTGGTATCCATGTATTTGCAGGTATTTGTGCGTTTGTGTCTGTTCATGTGTTTGTCTATGGTGTGTTGTGTGAGTATGTATGATATGGTAATATAGTGTCTTTTTGTTGGTATGCATATGTCTGTGTGGGGTTATAACATATACACATATATGTACTTGTATGTACATGTCTGTGTGCTTATGCCTGTGTTGAATGTGATGCTGCTGCATTTGAGGAAAACATAAGACTCTTTTGGTTTATGGCAAGGCATATTTTCATTTTGCATCAGACAATTTTCCTGAATTTTGCAACTCTGTCCAGCAGTACAGGCTTACAGGGCTCAGTTCTTAGAATGCTCATAATTGGATCTCAGGAGAAGCAACATAAGATGGAGAGGAAACACAGAGGAGAGGTGGCTTTAACTCAGGCTGCATGGGATCATTTAACAATCACAGTTTGTTCGTTTATTTGTTTGTTGCCATTTGGTCTCATCCTTCATCAAGCAAGCTGTGTCCTTGAAACCATACACAAAGCAGAAGAATTTTGAACAGGATTTAATAATTTCTTAAGAAGTATACTTTAGGTCATCCAGGGATGGGGAAAAAGAAATCTATTCTTTCTTGTGTTGTATATTAAATTTCTTTGGTACTATTCACCTTTTGGTGAAGCTGTAGTGAATTCTTAAGGACAATGCCTTTGGACCGGTGCGAGGCCAATGTACGCTGCTGATACGTTTTGACAAACTGTCACTGCTGATTTCAAATGGCAGTTCTTGGAAAACAGGCATCAGTTACATGCAGAGCCTCGTGGCTCCAGTAGCCTAAGGAACAGCTGCTACAAAGGGAGTTTGGCTCATTAGCAGCTGACAAAACCCTGAGCTGGAGAGAGTATCCTGAAATGGGGAGTGAAAGCTGGATGAGACGAGAAAGCAAGTTCCAAGCCGAAAACTGCTTCAGTAGTCCTGGGAAGGGAAGTAGGAGGGAAGACCTTTTCCGCCATTCCTAAATCAACCCCATTTAAGGTTTTCATAAACAGTATGTGACTTTCCTATAAATCCTCATCGCCATGGAGCCTGACTTTATCTTTTGATTCTGTCACTCTGAGGGGGAAGAGGCAAGGTATGTTCCCATAAGACAAAGCAGAGATAATAGGCAGTGTTTCTGTATACGGAAGAGGCATCTGGCCTTTATTATCAGGAAGCCTGGCTTTGTTTATTAATGTTTTCCTGTGTTTCTCTAAGGGAGTTCTTCACGTCTTTCTTGAAGTCCTCCAGCATCATGATCAAATATGATTTTGAAACTAGATCTTGCTTTTCTGGTGTGTTTGGATATTCCATGTTTGTTTTGGTGGGAGAATTGGGCTCCGATGATGCCATGTAGTCTTGGTTTCTGTTGCTTGGGTTCCTGCGCTTGCCTCTCGCCATCAGATTATCTCTAGTGTTACTTTGTTCTGCTATTTCTGACAGTGGCTAGACTGTCCCTATAAGCCTGTGTGTCAGGAGTGCTGTAGACCTGTTTTCCTGTTTTCTTTCAGCCAGTTATGGGGACAGAGTGTTCTGCTTTCGTGCGTGTAGTTTTTCCTCTGTACAGGTCTTCAGCTGTTCCTGTGGGCCTGTGTCTTGAGTTCACCAGGCAGGTCACTTGCAGCATACAAGTTGGTCTTACCAGCCTCAGGAGTGCCCACCTGACCAGGCGGTGAGGTCTCTTTCCCACGGGGTCTGGGAGCAGAGAGCTGCTGCGGGCCGGGATCCGCAGGTGTGGGACTTCCGGTAAACATAGGACGTGCCCGGTCCTAGAGGAATTCTGCCTCTGTGTGTCCCGATTTCACCAGGCAGCTTTCTTGCAGCAGACAAGTTGGTCTTACCTGTGGTCCCGAGGCTCAAGTTCGCTCCCGGGGTGCTGCCCACGGGCTCTCTGCGGCGGCAGCAACCAGGAAGCGGAAGCCTGGCTTTGGAAGTTCCTTTTCTAAAACTATTGGAAGAGCATCATCCAGCAGTCTGCTAAACTTCAAGGCAAAGAAGTTGGTGAAAATGGCCACACCCAAAGGATGCTACAAAGGATGCAGGCATCAATGCATCCCAAAGACAGTGTCTGGAATGTAGTTCCTGGTGGCTGTCACTTGGTGGCTGCTGATTACTAAAGAAGCTCTTGCTTCGTCACACTTGGCTTATAGATTCATCGCATTTTAAATGTTTTTTAATAAGTTTTTCACAGGCAGCCTTTGCCTCTTTAGCTCGGCTCACAGCATCAGGAAGGCACACATCTTCACAAGCTTGAGGGCATTTCAGTCCTAAGTGGGTGAGAGTCTGTAACCCCCTGTGGAGGGCTCTTCAGCTTTCTGTGTCAAGAGATAAATAAGCCAGCTCAAGAGAGTTAAAAAAATCAGCTTACTGTGCTAGAGTATGGCAAAGCTCTTGAAGTCATGGAAGTCTGTGCTACAGAGGCAACACGTTCTTTTAATAAACCTTCATCTTTCATCAAGGTATAGTCATTTTTTAAAGATATTTTCCATTTGTGAAAATACGAGTCATTTTAATTTGCATGTGTACCTAGAGAAGTTTGCCATATCTCCTTATTCCTCTAAATTCTGTGGTTGTGAAATTCTCAGATAATGTCAGTGACTGGGAGTAAACACTCGGTAAGGCATTAACATCATGAGACAAATGCGTCATGAAGATGTGGTAGCCCATTGTGTTGGGGACTTCTCATAGCCTGCTTGTGTTACGGGCTATGACTGTCACCCATTAATTAGATGATATTTTGAAGCCTCTAAGCACCGAGTTGGAAACAGGCTGTTTAGCTAGCTCAAGGTCAGGTGTCATTTCTATGATGTGCTGTTATCTGAAACAGTGTTCTGCCAGCTTCACCTCTGGAATTTTCATTAAGAACAGTTTATATTAAAAATATTAACTAATATCATGTTCAAAGACGATACATTGATAAAGCCCTGTAGGAATGGGAAGTATTAGCTAGCACCTATTACCTGAAGCTTTACAAACTCCATGACGTCAGATATAAAGCTCCATTAAAGAGACTGATAGGGCTGCAATGATGGCTTAGCAGTTAAGAGTGCCTGTTCATATTGAGGACCACAGTGGATGGGTATCAGCCCCATGGGAGGACACCCCATGACTCACGACCTCCTGTAATGCCAACCCCAGGTGATCTGACATCTTTAGGATGTTAGGTATGAATATGGACATATGTGAGTGAACTGGCACATATACATAGATTTAAAAATAGATACACATAATTAAAAATAAAAATAAAATGATCTGAGATTCCTTTCTTAGTCACATCCACCTGATAATTAAATATTAGACTCATATTTTAAGAGATGACTGTTTTGGGTTATTAGTTAGAGAAATAACTTCACTAAGTTTCGATCAAAGAGAAACAGAAATATATGACAGAAACATGGCTGTGGAGAAAGAATGACTAGTGAACCACCAATGTTTATATTGTAATATGTCTTACAAGGCAATGAAGAAAGATAGCTATTATGTTTGTTACTTTTCTCTGTTATTGATTCTACTGTAAGATGGGGAACAACTCAGATTTTAATCTTCATAAAAATCGTTGTGCCTATTAAAATATCATGTATCTTTTTCTACTTCAGAACCTCTAAATGAACACCGAATCCTATGCAACAGTAAAGGTTGACTGACATAAAGCATCTTCCAATTATTTTCTTGCTTTTGCCTTAGCTATAACTAGCATGAATTATCTTCCCATTGTCCTCATCCATTTACATGTATGTAGGTGTGTGTCATGAATACACACATGCATAGAGCCATTTTGAAGTTAGATAATTTTCCCTGTTGTTGTAGGAATGGACCATGAAGCCTTTTCTATGTCAGGCAAGTACTCTACCATCAAGCTATAGTCCCAGCCCAATAAATTTTTCAATTGATGTAGGAAGAGGTCTTGGTCAACAAAAACTTGATGTAGCACCCCAGATGTGCTCTAGGTGCCCTGGTTAAAGAATAGGGCCACCCACCTCAAAAATATGAACCCAGAATTTCTCCTATCAAAAGGAAATGCAGGGACAGAGAGTGGAACAGAAACTGAAGGAAAGGTCATCCAGAGACTGCCCCACCTAGGAATCCATTTCATCTTCAGACACCAACCTCAGACACTATTGTTGATGCCAAGAAGTCTTTGCTGTCAGGAGCCCGGTATAACTGTCCCCTGAGAGGCTCTACTAGAGCCCAACCAATACACAGCCAAACATCAGACTGAGCACAGGGACCCCAATGGAGAAGTTAGGGAAGGGACTATAGGAGCTGAAGGGCTTGCAACCCCATAAGAACAACAACATATCAACCAACCAGATCCCCCAAAGCTCCTAGGGACTAAACCACCCCAAACAAAGAGTACACAGCAGGTGGGGGGGGAACCCATGGCTCCAGCTGGATATGTAGCAGAGGAAGTCCTTATCTGGCATCACTGAGAGGGGAGCCCATTGATCATGTGGAGGCTTGAGGATCCAGGGTAGAGGAATGCTAGGGCGCTGAGGCAGGAGTGGGTGGGTGGGAGAGCACCCTCATAAAGGTGGGCGGAGAGGATAGGAGGCTTTTGGAGGGGATACTGGGAAGGGGAATAACCTTTGAAATGTAAATAAATCAAATAACCAATTAAAAAAATGAAGAAAAAACCTTAAATCCCGGCTATATTTTATAACATCTTTTGATCAGCAACTTTCTTCTAGGTATATGACATCTGATCCTTAGGCCCTCATATGATGTCTGCCATCCTGAGGCTTATGCCTGAACCCAAAATGCAGACAAGATGACAGACCCATGTGTCTGGTCAGTGACCAGGGACAAGTCCTTTGATCTCACCTAGAGGAAGGTATCCCCTCAGCCTAGCATTGAGTCTGTGCATGTTCATAACATACCTTCAGCATCACAAGACACCATAGTCTAAAATGATAAGCTACCTATATCTGGGCCTCGTTATATCTAGAAGGCTGAGGGGATGTAACTCAGATGTGTGTGGAGTCATAAGTAAGAGTTACAGGAATAGAGAGGAGAGTCGAAGAGAAAAACAAAACATAAGAGATGCTTGGGTGCTGATTTTCTACAGTAGATTTGTGGCTTCAGGACAGTACTTGTAACACCACTGTCTTCCCATCACATGACGTTAACATCATCTATAATGTTCAGGTATCATGAGATTTAAACTAATGAATACGCAAAATACCTAACTTGTTTCTATTCTTCTGCTATTGTGCTGGATATCCATAGGGATAAAATTGATTAAATACAATGTGGTAGATAAAACCTACGATTTTACTAAAAAACCTCGTCTGGGACCTTGTGTCAGTAAAGCAGAATGTTTGATATGAGCAGTTAGTTGTGCGCGTAACGATCCAACTTTCCTCTTCGGTCCTTGAACTTTTATCATTTGCAAACCTGGATTGTCTATTAATATGAAATTCCATAGACTTTAAAATTAAGATATGAGAGTAAGAATAGTTGCTGTCTCACCAGGTAAGATTAAATAATATAATGTACAAAAGGTAGCTTTGTGCCTGACAGGTAGAAGTCCTCAGAACCCATAGTGATTGTCACTGTTGGAAGAATAAATATCCTCTGGATTGTCCTATGACCACTGAAATGATCAAAATAAGGAGAGATTATGGAAAGATGAGGCATCGGGTTTGGGTTATGCTGTCTGTGTTGCTTATGTGGCCCTATTGGAAGTACGGTTGATCATACTTTGCAAGGTGAATGTTGGAATGTCTTCTTTAATGTTGTACCATCATGCATAAACAGCGGTTTTCATTTGGTTAGGCTAGAAAGACTTTACACAATGGTTTTGAGGTGCCTCTGAAAGTGTCCTCTCACAGGTTTCCTGCTCCAATTCTTGCACCTTCCCTTTTATGGTATGTTACAATTTCATTTCATGTTAAATAAAAAAGTTCATAATTTAAGCAGGAATCCCAGAAGGGGGATGTATGCTTTCAAGTTAATATTATGGACATTAAATCTAGTTGTCCAAACTAGATTACCCAACAAAAAGATTTCTTTAAAGCCTTAGGTTCTTACTATTAAGCAAAATTGTAGCAATATCAGTTTCTCTTTGAGCACTTGGAAAGGGAATAAATTAGGCTCTGTGTGTGTTACAACATTAAATGAGAATGGGGAAGTAGGAAGACTTAAAGGGGTAATTCTTCAGAGGTTACCATATCACTATTCTCATAATGGCTCTTCATAGACATGTTTTATTTACAGAGTTATTCAGTGAGACATGATTCTTCAAACACACATAGGTCAAGACATTCTGAATGCCTGTACTGAAAATCCTGTTTTTTTTTCCTTATTTTGTTTTGTTTTTTTTGTTTGTTTGTTTTTGTTGTTGTTTTTGTTGTTGTACTTGGACCAATTGATGGTTTGAGAAAAAACAACTGGACAAAAGTTCATTAGAGTCTGAGCTAGTGTGTCAAAGGCCACATTTTGGAAAGAAGATGAAGTACTTGCTGTCTGTTGCAAACATATTGTTATAGCACATTTAATCTTAGGTGATGGGAAAACAATCTAGGAGAAATACTTTGTTTTTATTATATATTTTTATTGTAACTTCATATGTAATATATAATTGCATGTAATTATATACAACAATTCCACCCTTCATCTTATACACATGAGCATGATACCTATTTCACCTTGTTGGTCAATATATCCAATTTTACTTGTCAAGACATCATAATGGCCCCAATGCAAAAAATGGCCCAAGATATAGGAATAATTCCAGGGTTCTTTCTCTAATTTTTTCTTTTGTGTTTCTGCTTTGTTACTCTATAGCTTTTAATCCTTTTTTAAAAGTCTATACATTACATATTGCATGAGAAACATAAAACTCAGTTAGTAGACTCAGTAGAAAAGCATTTGGCAGTTGCTACTTTTAGTAAAACATTGAAGATATCTGTCACCTTAGAATCAAAACAAGAATAACAGGTTTGCTTGTCTCCTTAGTTATTTTGGGAACTGAATGTTGTGGCAAGATAATTATTAGCTTTCTTTTCCTCAAGGGTCTGTAATTCAGGTGATCTGAACTGCTTCTCTGACAAATCTGTCTGCATTCTCACATGTCAGTTCAGAATGAAACTCTAGTTCTGAATTCTAAACACTGACTTTAAGGGTGTGTGTGTGTGTGTGTGTGTGTGTGTGTGTGTGTGTGTGTGTGTGTGTTCAGGTCTCTGATGTGCACACCATAGTGAGGGGTTGGGAGAGAAACCTCAGTAGAACCTCCTGCCACCTTGCTTCTTTTTCTCTTTGGGCTTGCTATACTCAATTTTCTTGTAACCATATATTAATGCATCTCTCCATAGATACATATGGGTTTTTAGTGTAACCTTTATTGAACCCCTTCCAAATTCATAAGCTGAATGACATATGAATGTGAATGACAATCAAAGCAAAATCTGATTTGCAAGACTTTTGGATCAGGAAACTGATATAAATGGACAATCTACCATGATGCCTCAGTACAAAAATAGAATGTTTTAGACACATAAAATATGGACACTTAATTTAAATTAGAGTGGGCTGGAGGAGGAGGAAGTAGTCGAGGGAGTTGACATTGAGTTGAGTGTCAAAACACACTTGGATATGGGCTTGGTAAAGAGTTATAAAAATACACTTCCCTGAGGGTTAGAATGGCCTCTCTCTGCTTATTAGAAAGCAGAAAAAAAAATAAAACTTTGAAAAATCTTGTGTGAGAAAACTATATTTTTGTAAAGAAAACATTGAATCTATAGAATTTGATCCAAGAAAATCTACAGTGAGAGGCTAAACAGCAGGGGAGACTGCAGAGAGTTATTGTTGATTTGTAACTCAGCTGTTAGTGACCTCAGAAATGACCAGGTGTCTGTTTTAGACCTAATTCACCCTCTTCATGAATTCTGATCAGCCTGCCTTAGTGGAGGGATAACAAACTTGTGACCCTCAGCCAGACAAGAGATAAACATCTCACTTTGTTTTTATGTCTCTCCGGAAGCTCAAATTCCTTTGTGGATTTCAGACTTTCTAATTGGGGATTCTCACATAGGAAAGGTTATACAGATGTTTAGAAATTCTAAAAACTCTGAAATCTAACTTTGCAGGTCCCAAGAATTTCTGGTAAGAGAGATTTGACCTATGTGTGTTTGAAGATTCATGCATTTCACAGTTTGGACATAGGACACACTTTGCCATGAACTTATTTATAACGTTTAAGCACGGAATATTATCATTCATTTACGTGTCCTTATTTGATATAATTAATAGAGGAAAGCAATAAACCCACAGCTGAAATGAAAGCCAGCAGGCGGTTTTTACTGCCCCAGAGAAAATTTGACTAAGTTTCTAATATGGAGCACAGGCCTGTTTTCAAAAGGTGTGAGCAAGGGCTATCAAGACATCTCAGTGAGAGAGGATCCTGTCACCAAGCTTAGTGACTAAATCTCAGAACCCACACTGAGGATGATGCCTTCAAATTATTCTCTCTCTCTCTCTCTCTCTCTCTCTCTCTCTCTCTCTCTCTCTCTCTCTCTGACACACACACACACACACACACACACACACACACACACTAATTAAAAGTATAATAAAATAGTAAAAATATTAGGACTGCGGGAAAGCTCATTGACGTCGGTAAATCTGAGTGGGAAATATTGTCACTTAGTAAAATGACAATGTGCATCATTTTGTGGAATCATCAGGTGTTCTATCAAATGTAGAGAATAAGACAGGGGCTTTATAATTTCAATTTTTGTACAAAGTCTTCAGGACATTTACTTTAAGTTTTGTGTGTGTGTGTGTGTGTGTGTGTGTGTGTATGTGTGTGTGTGTGTGTGTGTGTGTATGTGTGTGTGTGTGTGTGTATGGGGGTGATGCTTAGGTCTCTGATGTGCACACCACAGTTAGGTATTGGTAGAGAAACCTCAGCAGAACTTCCTGCTACCTTGCTCCATTTTCTTTTTGATGTCTCTGAGGCTGTAGTCTAATGATGAATCACGTGGTCTCCTTCTCCTGAGAAGGCAGCTCAATTAGGGGGGAAACAGGAACATTTGAAAGAGAGAGACTAAGTCCTGATGAGCCAGCATAGAAATTAACATTCAAAAATTCTCTCCACCAGCTCACAACATAGACAACAACAGCAATTATCACTGCTGGTTCAGAAAGGTGTCAGTCTCAGGGTGAGTGTCCAAAGTCAAGCCTCAAAATAAACGTCCTCTCTTTGACAGACATTTTGAAAACAGTTTATTTTTACTCTAATCATCATCTTAGATTTATGGAAGCCTGAAAAAATTATGAACAAGTTTCAAAGAGGGGAATTTCTGCTTAACTAAAATTGAATAAAGGTGAAAAATAAAACCCTGTCGAAAGTGCTGAGTTTTTAACAAAATTTGTTTTGACTTCTTCGATACAAGAAGAATTGTATCCTTAATTAAGGAACAAGGGAAATGATCTTTCTCATGATTTTTTATCAGGATGACATTGTACTCTGTTATCGAATGAATTCAGCCATTGCTTACTGGGACTATTTACTGTTTTCCTTGTTTACCGTGACTGCACTGAGGATAATGTTGAGTTACAAGGATCAGTGAAACAGACATGTTTTACTTGATGTCACGAAACTTGTATTTTATTCTTCTCGAGGCTCTACATTCTGCTGTCTACTTATTCGCTAGCCCATCACTGCAAACTCCTGACTTAATATCACACATACACAGCTGATTTTCAAGGTAACGTTGATTCTGACCTGCCTCTTGGATTTCAGATTCAGTGCTCATGTTCAGATGATCATCCTCACCAGAACAATTATCTGATACTTTGCATTGTCATGATAGTAACTTTTATTGTCAGCTTGATTAGATTATGAGATACCTAGGTTTGTAAAGCACACCTCTGTGAGTGTCTGTGAGTTTATTCCCAGAGAAGATTAATTCAAAAGGACTCTGAGGTAAGGAATGGTTTTATCCCTTGATAGATACAGAATGAGATGGCAGTATTGGGGGATGATGAAAGATGAGGGAGGTCACTGAAGGTCTGATCCTAGAGGAAAGCTTTCCCTCATCCCCTCTCTCTATTCTTTTTTCCATCCTCTTCCCTTCAAGAATTAAAAGAGCCCAGGCCATACACTTCTGCTCCCACAAAGTTCTGCCTGAGCACATGAAGCTTAGAGTGTATGGAGAGCAGCATCGAAAGCCATGAGCCAGAATCTTCTTGCTTATTCAAGTTGTCTATGATGGATGTTTTGTCATAATGCTGAGACAGTTAAGCAATTAATTGCCACAAATAGTTTTCTATTCTTTGCTCATCACTCATTCCCTGAAAATGTGTTCTTCCTCTTTTTCACTGCACAAAACAAAACAAAACAACAACAACAACAACAGCAGCAGCAGCAGCAGCAGCAACAACAACCACCCAGGTTCATTCTGGTCAATTTGTTTAAAATTTTTAGAATCTCTCTGTATCTCTGTATCTTTCTTGCTTTTCCTCCTACTGTCCCTCCACATCACCATTCTCTATCTCTCTTTCTCTCTCCACGATATCTAATCTGTAACGCATTCTGAGAGGCCAGCCCTACTCCATCTTGGGCCCCTATTTAAAAATTGAAGGGGCCTGAGAACTTGACTGGCAGCTGAACCCAAGTTGCACCCAAGCTCCAGGAAGAACAACATAGCTTGTTTCTGGCCCATACCCCAGAGCCACTCCCTAGCTGTTCCCTAGCAACAGCCAATAAGGATTACTCTCCTACGTTCGGAAGGTTTGTGATTATTCATGGTTTTGCCTCAGAGCACCCACCCGCAGGCTTACAATAGTCATTTAATTAGTAGCTTGGTGGCTAGAGACCCCCTCCCTTGCTCGCTTGCTCTCCTCTTCCTATAAAACCTTGTCCTGCTGAGGGCTGGGGGCTTTACCCTCCCATTTTGCTGCATCAGAGAGAATGGGTGAGCCTAAGCCTGAGCTTGAATAAAGACCCTTGTGCAATTGCATCAGCATCAGCTCCTTGGTGGTTTTTTGGGGGGCTCTCCAGAATGTTTCCTGAATGGGCACACTTCTATTAATGGTAACTGTGAAACATATCTCACAGTCCCTGACTTGTACCATCACTCTAGAATAAACCCCGTCTTTTCTGCCCTGGAATATTATACTAATTTCCCATCAGTTTCTTAGCTTCGATTGCTGACACATTCATTTTGGTTTAAAGCATCGACTTGTAAATGTCAAGTACTGTTATCTTCTGCTCAAAAGCCTCCAGTAATTTTCCATCTCTTTCTGAGTAATAATCACTTCCCAACCCAGTGCAATACATTCCAAAGGTCTACCTGGATTAGAAGGGACGTTGGCCAGCTTGAGGGTTGCGAGAATGGCTCTGACTGGCCTTGCCCTTTTCTTCCATTTCTTTTGCCCTAATAAAACCTATTAGATTACATTCCTGTAGGCAGCCACCAAGATCTATCATTTGGTTGTTCCTCCTCCTCAGACTGACTACCAAGGTCCAGCTATCAAACTATTGGAGTCCAACAATCTAGAGTCCCTTTAGGCTCACCCAAGCAACATGCTCAATTAAAATTAAACCCTTTGTTTTAATATGAGGTTTACTCTTGTACCTTTATAAACCTCATTTTTTTCCTTTGTGTTACAGCTGTCTTTTTTCTATCCAGAGGTAGTCTTGTCCCACCAAGGGACAAACCTGCCTCTTTCCTCTCCCCTTTCTCCTTCTCCCTCTTCCTCTGTCTCCCTCTGTCCCTCTGGGTAAATATATCTCCTTTGTGCTGAGAACTTGTTGTGATAACTTGGTCTCAGGTGACCTGAGCTGATGCTTTTCCTACTCCAACTCTATCATCTACTTCCTGCCTCCTTCCTTCCATTCCAGGCACAATCTCTGTCTCAGATTTCATGCCGTTCATCTTAACCAACATGCCCTTCTCACGGACTTCTACATCTAACTTTCCAAATTGTTATTTCATAGCATGGTTGTCCCTGACCATACCTTCCTCATTTTATAGGCCTAAAACTAATAGGACTAGCACCTTTCATGGTTCATCACAGCTACCTGGAGGGTTGTCATAAGCTACATAGCCTAAAATGGCCACTCCTACCTGAGATATAAGAAGCCTTCTGCCTGCTAGTTGCAGCTCTCATGCTAAACAAGAGCCCCTTTTGCACTCCAGTTAGTGGCAGGGTTTTCTCATTCTCTTCTTCTTCTTTACTGGTGACTTTGCAGCTTAAAAGGCTTTTAAGTGTGATGCTTAAGTGGGTTTCAAAAGTGGAGAAAGTCTGTGAAATGTCACAGGGAGCAAGTACATGCATGATATAAGTTTTAGTGAAGCATGAGTTACAATGACTTCAGCCATGGGGTCCATGCTACCAAAACCACAATATATTAAATAAAGTGTTTTGGGACAGAAGCATTGTTTAAAACAAGAGCATTTAAGTATCATTTGATGAAAATGTATGACTCAGAAGACTGGAGCTGTAATGGTTAGTTTTCAGAATCACTCCCAGGGTCTCCTTTTTAAAGATACCTTGCAGCTTGTGATCTCCCAAAGGTCTTTAAAATGGCTTAAAAAAGCAGGTAAGAAGAGTCTCAGACTCAAAGGGGAGAGAGGATGGTGTGAAGAACTCTTGGAGGGGGTTCCAGGAAGGGGGGCAACATCTAGAATGTAAATAAATAAAAAAAAATAACGAAAAAAGAGAATCACTTGTGAGTTGGGTCTCTGGGCGAACATATGGAAGATTCTGTTGATTGTTGTAAGTTAATTGTGGTGGAAGGTGGAAGGTGTAATCGGCAACTGGTGTCTGGTGTTAAGGGTAGGGGATGGAAATTGTAATGTTCCAAGTCCTCATTATGTCTAAAATGAATTATTCAGTGAAAGTACACATTACTTCCCACAGAACAATACTTCCATTGAAGACAAATACCATGTAGAAATTTTTAAAATAACCTTACACTATCATTTTAGAAGTATGCTCTTAATCTGGTAAGATTTGGGGGAGGGCGATAAGCTGATCAAAATATATTTAAAATTAAAAATTGTTTTAGTATTAAAACATAATTTAAAAGTACATAAGTTCTCTATTTACTTTCTATTTTTAAGATGATGATCACGGGTGTGAAGAGAAGTTTCAGTGGTTAAGAGTACTTGTTGCACACCAAGAGGACCCAGGTTCAATTCCCAGCACCCACATGGTGGTTCACAACCATCTATAACTCTAGTTCCAAGACACAAATACCCTCTTCTGACCCTTGTGTGCATCAATATGCAAGTGAAACACATAAATATATGCAGGCAAAATACTTACACATAAAATAACATGAATAAATCTAAAACAATTTAAAAAATAAGGTGATGATCAAATCACAAATGGATGTAATTTCAAGTTAACAAACACTGGCTTCCTTTAAATACACATTTCTCTAATCTCTGAGGAGAACATTTTGTTTATGAGGCTCAGCAACTACTTTGGGTTTGGAGAAGCCACAGAATTTAAACTCTACCTCTGTTATTTTCTTCCTCAATGGCTGGCTAGTGTATTCTTACTCATCTTTCTGAATTCATTTCATATCACAGTAGCTTATTTCCTACTACAGCTCCTAGTTTGAACTGAAATTCAAAGGCATCTGTCTTCAGAGTCTGCCACACTTTCTGTCGACTGTCCTCATGTACCTCTGGAAGCTCTTCCATTAGGAGAACTTCAGCTTCTGTTGAAAGATTAGACTTTGTTATACATAAAATATTAAGAACTCTCTTCTCTTTATTCCTTCTTGCTATATGTGTACTTTAAATGTCTATGTATAAACAAGAGAAGAGCTATTCAAAGATAGCAATATCTAGTGGAAGTGCTTGGGGTGCTAGTAAAGAAATGACACACACCGTAAAATATCGTTCATATTCCCTCATTCAACCTTTTTTTTATTAATTATTTTCTGTAGAGCAGGCATGGACCAAGTGCTCTATAACATCTATAAAGGAGGCTCTGCTCTGGTCTTGTCCATTGTTAAGGAAGATATAGGAAAGGCAACTGTGAAATTCTGTGAAGTATTTGTCAAGTGGTTAGCTTCAAGCATACATGGTGAATATAGAGGTTTTAAATCCTCTCAGATCTTCTTTGTGAACCTATCAGTAGCTTCAGGGAGGATGATCCATCCCAACACTTTGAGAAATGAAAGCATCTAAACACACGATCTAAGAGAGAGGGGAGAATTGCTGATCTAGCATACTCTCATAAACTCATCTGTTTGCGTAATGAACAACCCAAGTTTTTGTAGAGCTGTGTTTGGGGAAGGTTTACGGAAAGATCACAGGATTCTGTAGGTCACCCTGATAATTAATAATACTGTAATAATGAAAAACAAATAGTTTGGACTGATTGCAACAGTGTTTGACACATTCAAGTTTCACAAAGGTTGGGAAGGATACCCTGGTAACATCCATTTAGGAATGCCGATGGGCAGGACAGTGGCATATGGGATGGGTGAAATGTTATCCTTTTAATGAGCTTCATACGATGAACATGACCAGAACATAAGGAACTGAAGACGGATGTGCTATCCCTGCACGGAGGGACAGCACCACACCTACTGGCAAACCCTCTCCCAAAGTAAAGGCAGGCTGGAAACTTTATTTTCAAAGTCTCTTCAGCAGAGGGAAAGCACATCAAGGGAAGCATACTTCTGAGCTTTTTCAGTTCAAGAATTAATGAAAGCCAGACACATCTTCACCCAGAGGCTATGGACCACGTGGTCAGAAGGGGAAGATGGCAGATAGGCATCCTTCTGGGCATGCTGTTTAACATTACAGCATGCCAAATTCAACTGAGAGCCTGATATAAAAATGGCTCAGTTCCTTTGATTGCCTCTTTGTTAGGGTTTTGCGAAAGGTCTCAGCAGAATCAAAAGCAATGAATACATTAAAGGTTCATTAAATATAAAAATTTACCCCTATGAGTTGGCACAAAACATCCTACACAGCATTGAAAAATCAGAGTTCAAATATGAAGAATAGCACATGTATGAGTTATATTGTGAAGTGAAACCCTGTAAAAATTTGTAAATTATTATTTGCAAAAGTAGTTTGCATTTATACTTGTATATTAAGAAAGTAATTTCTGCGTGAATATATAAATGTTATACTTGTATGCTAAGTAATGCTATTATGAATGCATTTTTGTTGTTTTTGTTTTGTTCTGCTTTTTGTTTGTTTGTTGTAAGACAAAGTCTCACTGTGTTTCTATAGCTGCCTTAAAATTCATTACGTGGACCAGGCTGGCCTTGAACTGACAGAGAGCTGCCTGTCTAACTTCCCAGTGTTTAGATTAAAGGCATGAACCATTTTATATGGATATTTTTTGTAGCAATGAGAAAATAATATATGAATAAATGAATAGCTTATTCAACATTTAAATATTTTAACCTCATTGGATTGTGAATACAGCATGTAAGATCCCCGTATCTGAAACAATACGTTAAATTTAGGTTTTAGAGGAACGAGAGACTCATCAGTCACCTATTAAAATGTACGTGTCAAGAGAGTACCCTCTGTAGCATTTAATTACATTTCTACATGGTTTTTGGACAAATGGAATGGTTTATTAGCTTCTGCTAAATTGCCAGCTCACATGCGTGTACTTCTAAGTCACCTCATTCAGAAAGATTTATAATCTGGCCAAGGAACATCACATATGAACTGGCGACCTTGTTCCTTCATGGCTTTGCTTGCAGAAGAGACATTAAGTACATACAAGTATTGATTTTCTTATTTCACGAATGCTCCTAAAGCTCTTAACTTGACCTTCTGCAGCACAGTGCCAACAATTTGTCAATGATAATATGTAATTTCAGAATACTTGCTCAGGTTGAATTCTTTTCTCACGATTTTGATTAATACCTTTTTAGTAGAACATAAATGTGTGCTAAAGGCCAAGGGAAGACTTGGCAACTAGATTTCCAATATCTAGATTCAGTTCTCTGAGGATTTCTGCATTGTTCTATAGACTATGCTAATCCAATAGCTTAAATAATTTAGTTTTATTGAAAAATAATGTCCACCCATTTATCATCTATTGTTCTACCACCTTTCACTTACCTTTCTCTATACATTTATAGAGAGAAAGATGAGAGGGAATGATAGCATGTATTGTATATGGACATATAGCAAAAAATAAACTTTATTCCTTCTCTCAAATCCAGTTAAGGTTTTGCTGTGTAGCTTTTCAAAAGCTTACATTACAGATGCTGCCTTACTACTATGTTACTTCATTATTAGGCTTTGTTTTTAACATAGAACAAAACTTAGTTTGTATAGGCGGATAAGCATATGGATTTTACCGTACACATAGTTTCGCACATACAGCATCACAATGAGGATAAGAACAAAACCCCCTTTACTGTGTAAAACCAAGAATTTTGTTATCACAAAAATTTCTACCATGCTGTCTTTCTGCAGTCATGTCTTTCCCTTATTGCAGTTTCTAGCTACCATTGATCCAATCATTACTGTAGCTTTTCAAGACTTATTTATTTCAGAAAAGTCAAGAATGCATTCGATGTGAAAACGGTAATGCCTTGTATAACACCTTTGAAACATAGCCAATTTTTCCCTACACCAATAATTCATTATTTCTCCTCCCCAGACTAGTATTCCTGTTTAGGAGTATTTTCTCATTTGCTATCCATCTATTAAGGCTATATTGGTTTATTGCCACGTTAAAGTTTGGGTATGTTTTGAATAGAATGGATATTAAAATTTATCCAGATACCTTTGTGCAAAGTTGAGTTTTCATTTTTGAAAGTTAAATATGTTAGATTTTTACTATTCAGGGCAAATGTTTAAATAGATTTTAAAAAACTAGAAAATTGTTTTCCTAAAGGCCTATTTTCTACACTATGTTTAAGAATTCAAGCTGCTTTGGAGACTTTCAACTCTTGGTTTTGTAATCTTTTGGTCAGTCTAATGGGTCTGTAGTCATATGGGTTGGGTGTAGACGTGAAGTCCGTGGGCTACACATGCAAAAGGGAAAAATAATCATAAAGAGGAAAACTGAATCTCTTCACTGGACTTCCAACCATTAAGGTCACCTATTAGCTCTCAGCAGACATAAAAGCCAGTCTCAAATGTTTTTCATTGGTACTCATAGGTCACATTCAGTTACCGTTCTTTGGTCCAGAAGGATCTTGGGTACTTAAATCTGCATGCATATTTTTGTACCTCACATGTAATGAAAACAAACTGGATTGTCTATGTAAAAAGAATACAAAGGTGTCCCTACCTTCTTCTGGGGGAAGGACCATCCCAGGCTCCTCCTGTCGTGGGAAAGAGAGGAATCTGGAGAAGAAACTACGTGTGCTCGCTCAGATCCCACAAAGAGAAGGTACTTGGTGCTCTACCCCATCGGGTGGTTTCTCCATGATCCACTTTAGCTTTAGCACCTGGTTCAATAAGGTATGGCTGCTTTCTATACAACCTCGCCCACTTGAATTATTCTCTCTTGGGGACGGAAAACCCAAGGTTGCCGCTAGAGTAGGCAGGTGGAAGCACGAGACCCCAAAAATCATACCTCACTATAGCTTAATTATTACTCCAGAAAGACCACGTCTATTGATCACTGATTCTTCTGTTCATTTCAAATATCCATATATTTTTCATTTGGTGATAATGTAAATATTTTGTTCATTGAGCAACTGTGTTTCTTTTTTCCATTGCTTTCAATGATTTGTAAATTTATTATTGATTTCTAATTGATGTTAAATGTCATCCTTTCCCTCATTTTTTTAAAAAAGTTCAGTGGGTTAGATGAAATGTCTTCTGTCATCAGGTTTTGAAGACTTGGTCTCCCGATATGTACTTCTGTGAGAGCATGGATCCCTCAAAGAGGTTCACAGGTGGGTTATAGGGAAGTTTCTGAGACAAAGCAGGAAGACCCTAAATTCCCTTTTGTTCTTTCACTTCTTGACATGAACGCCAAGTGGTTTGCTCTGGCAAACCCTGCTTCCACAGGTGCTCCTTCCAAAGACCTGATGTGATGGAAGGATGATGTAAAGGATAATGTTTGAATCTTGCTGAAATTCTCATTAATTTGAATTTCTCATTAATTAGTGCAATATAGCATGCTTTTGGAGCCATAACTCGGCATTATTATTTGTCAAAATTTGTAACACCAGGGAAAGATTGGGGAAACAGATCAATTCATAATTATGCTTGGAGATTTTAATGCTTCCCTTCCAATAATTAAACATTGCTAACATTTAATAGAAATTCAGCAAAATATCATGGAGCTGAGAAAAATGAACCCACTTTACTTAGCTGAGATTTCTAGAAGACTCTCAACCAGTAGTCAACCATACAACCTTTCTAAGACCAAAACAAGTATTAACTGAGATAAACCAGGTTATGTAATAAATAAACTAGGTTATATTGTAGCCAGGATAAACAAGGCCACACCATAAACTCTTAAGAAATATAAAACAATGAACAACTTTTCATATCATGAAAGATGTGATGGCCATGAAACATTATAGACATCAATACTAAAAACTGGAAAATTACAATATAATTGAAAATTAAGCAGTATGGGTCAATAAAAAAGCATCAAAGGGAATTAGAAAATATCTCAACTTAAAAGCTTGATTTCACAACATGTAGAGTTTAGTGAAATATTGCTGAAAAATATAGAGGAGGAATTTATAGCAATAAAACTTATGTTTATAGCAATAAAGCTTAAATCAAGCTTGCTGTGAATTTATGTTGATGTTAATGGAGCCATTCCAGCTATCTGCTTATTTTATAATTTACAATTTCCTTTCCCTCTCATTATTTATTCAATGATGTATTTCAAACTCTAGCTATTCAGAGATATTGGCCATTTATTAGTGAAAAAAACATTTGACTTACTTAGGAAATTACAAGATAATTCGTTGTTATTCTCACCAATTGATAATGTGTTTTAATTGCATTCAGTAAGAGTTTGGGAATGTTATTTTACTATTTCTGTTTATGTCAAGAATCTATTTCTTGATCAATAGATGGTCAGTTTAGCAAATGTCTTTGCAACACTGGAAACTGTAGGTCAACACTCATATGTTTACGAATATTTTTTCACTTCTGAGGTTTGGGGAATATAATTATTGATTGTATCGTGGCCTCTTAAATATTTTCTTGTTTGTTTGTTGTGTGTTTGTGTGTTACCTGTGTGTTTATGTATTCCACATGCATGCAGGTACCCCTGGAGGACAAGACAGAGCAACAGAACTAGAATAACAGATGTTTGTGAATTGCCATGCATGGGTGCTGAAAATGAAACCAGAGTCCTGTACAACAGCAGCAAATGCTCGTAACTGCTAAGCCATGTCTCTAGCCGATGGCTTCTTGTACACACATACTGCATTCATTCTACATAAAGATTACCTCTAACTAATTAGGTCCAAACATGCCATCTCTTGATTTCTAGAAAAAAAAATTAGGAGTTAGGTTCCAGATGGTGTTGTCATGCTTTCTACTCTATGTCTATTCTGAGGGCTAGAATGGGAGACAAATACTGGACTTCCATCTTGTGTCATTAGCGTGCCACCATTCCTTTATTGTCCCGGAGTGGAGACACACAGGAATGTCAGATTCTTAAGAGTTTAAAGTGAGCCATACTCTGTATATTCAATGCCTGGATTTTAGTATACGCAAGTATATTTACACTTTGTGGCTGGATCTTATTGTCAGGTTGACACTACCTAGAGTCACTAGGAAATAGGTAACTTCAATTACGAATTGTCTTAATCATTTTGACCTGTGGACATGTTTTGGGGGCATTGCTTTGATTGTGAGTGGATAAAGAAGGGCTCGGGCAGCTGTGGTGAGGCTTAGGCAGGTAGCCCTGGGCTGGAGAAGGCACTTGCTGAAAATATGTCCAGAATCCGTCATGGTTTCTGCTCAACTTTCCATTTGAATTCCTGCCTTAATTTACCTCAATGACATATTGTGATCTGGAAGGACAAACTGAAAAACCCTTTCCTCTCCTTCATGGCTATTGGTCAGAGTGTTTTATCACAGCAACAAAAAAGCAAACTATCACACACACACACACACACACACACACATACACACAAATACACCCCATACCCCATACTTACACACTCATACAAACACTCAAACACATACACATACCACATATACACACACCACACATATACACACACCACACACATACTACACATGCATGCACACACACACCATACTCACATACACACACATTCTTACATACATACATGCATACACACACCACACATCTATATCTATATCTATCTATCTATCTATCTATCTATCTATCTATCTATCTATCTACACACACAAAGCCCACCCACCACACAGACACACACAAATACAGATAAAAGCAAATACACACACACACATGCACACACACACAAAAGCAAACATACTCACACATACACAAACATCCCACGTCTATACAATTTGTTTTTCTCAAATGGCTATTACCATTTGGCTGTATTTGCTAGAAGTCTATAGTGGCATATTACATTTTTTAGTATGTTGATATGTCATGGTGCTAGGCATCACTATAAGTATTAACAGTGAATTTGTATTCTTATTTTTTATTAGACAACAGTAGCTTATTGCCTCTTTACCTTGCCTGGGTCAAATTGATGGCATTATGGCTTCTCCATTAGAGTATGATCCTTCTCACAGATCAGAGTGTATTCTCTGGGTTCCTCTTTAGCTCTGCCGCCCATCTCTCCATTTCCACCCTGGACTGCATGGATGACACTTACTTTGTGCCAATGACATTGCTGAATATTATCCTTTTCTTTTATTTCCTTTTCTACATTAGCTAAAGAATTAATTTTCAACTATCCT
This sequence comes from Rattus norvegicus, assembly GCF_021556685.1. Lineage (NCBI taxonomy): Eukaryota > Metazoa > Chordata > Mammalia > Rodentia > Muridae > Rattus > Rattus norvegicus. The sequence continues at coordinate 262,323,211 of NC_141534.1, read as the reverse complement.
AAGCATAGGAAGCATTTGTTCAGAGGAAGTACCCTGACTCGAAGCCAGTGGGATTCCTTTGTCATGGTGTACCAAAAGATACCATGCAGTAAATCACAAGAAAAGCTTAGAAAAGACTGTAGCCACCATGTCTAAAAGATCTAGACTAGTTATAGATGACCTGCAGAGTAAAACATGTGCAACGTTTTGCCTGTGAATATTCTAGTTTTCTGTCAGGCAGTCGTGTTCATCTCAGGCCTTTACTTTTCCTGTCTCATCATTTTTAAGATTTTAGAAGTGTTTTCCTCATTTATAGTTAGTCTCTACTATGTGGTAGGAGTTATGTCAGTAGCTAGTGAGAGGGACATAAATCTAGATAGGTAAATTGTTCATTAGTATGTTTTCTGCTTAAATTAAAGCACTTTGACAATCAGTGATGTTAGGCTGTATTGGGGAAGAATCAGTTTTCCAACTCACAGGCAAATTTGTTCCGCTCTAGGTGAAAGATCATGGCTGAAACATTGACAGTGATCTTCTGGAGCATCTTTGCATAGTCTCTACTTAAAATGTGACATTTTTACTTGGACACAGAAGGATGATAAGCAGAAGATCTCTGTGTTTAAATGTTACTGGCTATCTCTCCTCTTCCAAACATTAAAATTAGTTCCTATGATCAATGTATCATAACAAATGATCACAACGTCAAAAGTTAGGATGCCAACACCAGAAAATCAAAGTAGGGGGAGGACTATTGCCTCTTGGCAGACACTTCAATTATCCTCTTGCAATTCTTATATCCTTCGATACCTAGTGTTTCTGAGGTAACGATGGTAAAGTTTATAGCTGCCACCATTCGCAATTTTTTTTCCATCCCGTATATCTCTGTTTCAAGTCTTTTAATCTGGCCTTCTCTTGTATGGACAACCCTATCAGAATGATCTTAATACCTTGAACTTGCTAAAATTTACAAAAATTCTTTGTCTAAGTGAGATTATATACTTGCTCATGTTGGAAGTGAGCAGATTTTTATCAAGGACATTTTCATTTCACTGAAATATCCGTCACGTGCTCAGCTAATGTCACTCATCTCTATGTTTACAAACTGTAACCCAGGCACTAGGATACAAATAGCATATTTTCGATCTAATTATGGAGAAACGTTGCACACTGAGGCTTATAGTAGGATGGAGGTTCTCCCTGATCACTGGTAGCATACTGTGTGATTCCATACCAAGTACACATTGCTTTAGAATATTGTTTTTCCCAACATAGAGTGTAAATATGGGAATTATATTTCACACAAAGAAATTGCTTCACACCAGATTGTTATTTTCACTCTAGGATTTCAATTTAACATAATGCTTTCAAAAATAGCTGTTGATTAAAAACAGGTAAGTATACATTTGGGTAAAATAAGCATGTAAGGTTTGAATGTTCTACTATCTAAGGTGTTAATGGATTTTGTTGAAAAACTTACTGAACCACTGCTGAAGGTTATATCTGACAATTTACGGAGAACTGGGAAATGACAGGATTGAGTGTTAACAGCGTATCAATTTTTTCAGAATAGAAGGAGCTGCTATCAAGACAATTATGGTTCAGTGAATGTAACTTAAATCTTGCAGTAATGGGACAACTATTAAAAAGAAAAACCCATAAAAACCTCTCAAAGGTAACTGAATCATGGACAATAAATAGAATTGGTTTATAAAGAAAAACTTGTGACAGATGGGATTTAATCGCTTTTTGATAGGATTACCAAATTAATAGACTATGGAAAAGAAGCAATTGTAATATGTTTTTACTTTATTCTGTGTGCTGGTCTCTAGTGAAATTTATTTCAGTTCAAGTTTTCTGGAAAATGAGTAGTCTTGTGGTTTGGAAATGATGTAAGATCTCAAACAGAACAGAAGAATATTTATGTGGGGAAGAATAGGCTATTCTGATATATTTGGGTTGTAAATAAAGCTATATTTTAGCAACTCACTTGTATTCTCAAAGAGGCAATTTTGTTGTGAGAAACTTTTAACAGTTTTAGAGAAAAAAATCCCTAACATACGACTGCAAACCAGTGAGAATTGTACAGGACAGCCATTTTCTCTTGCTTTACTTTTTCTTTTAAAAGAGAAGCAGTAAGGTTTTTTGAAAATAAAGAGATCTAGTAAATAAAATTCATGCAAATAGTTTGGTCCTGGGCCTTAGCTTAGCTCTAGACATCCAGTTTTGGTTTAGGGGACTTTCCTTCTTTACCTCATTTTAATAAAAGAACAGTTTTTATGAAGATTTTCTAAGTTTGTAGGTTATTCAATGTATATTTTATCCAGAAGAAATAAAAGAGTTGCTATTTAATGGATATTATTATACGTGTGAAGACACAGATATACAAGCAGAGTAAGCCCTCGTGATTCCTATCAGGAATTATAACCACATTACTCCATGGAAGAGCTCCCAGGTGGCACGGTCTCCAGAAGGTACTTAAGGGCATTATATGGCTACAAAAATACATGGCATTATAAAGAAAATTGTAAAGGTAAACATATTTTCTTTAACTTAAAAAAAGAAACGTATGGAGAATAGTATGCTTGATATAATTTCTTTTCTTCATGCTTTAATATGACTTCATAGTAGGAAGAATTTTGAAATGATTTAACTTTACTTCTTGGTGGTCACCATGAATACATTAACAAATGGAACTTGGCAGATGCATTTAAGATAATTGGTTACACAATGTTTAAAATGACAGAACTCGTGTAACTAGGCTTAATATAATCATGTGACCTCCTACAAGATTCTCCATTGGTGCAAAAATCATAGATTCCTTAAGATGCTCATTCAACATTGCCTTGTTTGCTTAAAAATGGAAGGCTCCCCGGTCATGCAACTGTAAGAAACCAAATTTCCCCAACAACAAGATGTGCAGGGACGAAGATAAGAGTAGGGAATGATAGACTAAGGGAATGGACAACCAATGACTGCCCCAACTTGAGAACCTTCGAATGGGCAAGAACAAATCCCTGACACTAATTTAGTGATGCTGTGTTACACTTTCAGACAGGAGCCTTGCCTCATTGTCCTCTGAGAGGCTCCACCAAGCAACCAGTGGAACAAGATGCAGAGACTCACACGCAACATTAGATGGAGCTCAGGGTATTTTACAGAAAAGTTGGGAGGAGGATTGAGGGACCTGAAGAGGACAGGGACTCCACATGAAGACCAACAGAGTCAAATAATCAGGAAACTTGGGGACTCCCAAAGACTAAATCACAACCCAGAGAGTGAGCTCAGGCTGGACCTATGCCTCCTGTACATATACAGCAGATGAGCAGCTAGATTTTCGTGCAGTCCCTGGATCAGGGACTGTCCTGCGCTTGTTGCTTGCTTGCCTGCCTGTGGATTCCACACCCCTAAATGGACTGTCTTGTTTGGCCTCAATGGGTCATTACACACCTAGTCCCACGGTCTCTTGATGTAGGGAAGGTGGCGAGGCAAGGAATGGCGCTACGAAGGATGACATGCAGAGAGGGGCTTCCCCGTCTCAAAAGAGAAGGGGAAGGTGAAAGAAGTGAAGGACTTGCGTGAGGTGGTCCTGGAAGAAGAGGCTAATATTAGGATGCAAAGTGAATAAATAAATACAATTAGAAGAATGGCAATCCTTTTTAAAGCCTCCAATTAAAAGCCATCCTAGCATTTGCAAGGCCCTGCACAGAGCAGCTAGCTCTGCTCAGAAGTCTGATTCATTGAAATCTGAGAGGATGCGTGGGTGTTTTTTTTTTATACCAGTAAGTACACAAATGTGATACTGTAGCAATGAAAGCACAACAGTCATATCAATAATGTTTTTGATAACAGGATAAGCTTTTATATTTTGATAGTACATGCATTTGACATTGAAAATTACACACCGTAATTTTCTTTTCTACTATTTTTAATTTTCCTTCCGTCTACTTGTAAACTGTCCCTTAGTACAAATACATGCTGCCTCACAGGGAGATCTGAAAACGGTATTGCTGGGTGACTATTTTCTGTGTTACACACCCTATTGTATAACATAAACAGAAATATGCCTTTGCTGAGTCTTTTGTGGTATTATATCTAGAATTTAGACGTGAAAACAAACTGATTGGAACATACTTCAGATTCGATTTCACAAGATAGTTTTTAATCACCTCCTAAGGTTGAAGAAATTCAGCTTCGTCTTCGGTGTGTTCATTCTGTACATGTAGTCAATATAAAACTGCTGATGTGAAAATAATCCTGATATCCAGAAGAGATGGTTATAAAAAAGAAAGGGAGGAGGGGAGGAAAAAAATGCAATTTGAACCTAAAAGTAGAAACTTAAAGCAGAACAAGTTTAATGTGGAAAACAATAGAAAATGAGATGGGCTTTCCTTAAGATACTGGCTAAAACAAATAAGTGTTGTGGAAATCTATAAATTAACAGGAAAAATACCAACTACCAGTGAGAACATGAAGCTACAGAACTGAATTTACTATCCTCTTCCTGTCCTTCCTTTCTTTTCATTGACTATTATATCTTATATGCTTATTTCATTCAGTATGATGATTTTAAATGTGCAATACAGGATAAGTGTATCAAAGCAGCCATCTTATTCATTTTCTCATCATCTTGCATACTTAAAACTTTTTTGCGGGTGAAAATGAACATAAAAATCTATTTTTAGCAACTTCCGAGATGGTAACACTAGATGATTATACCAAGTTAAATTAATTTGCCCCTCCTATCTAATAATCTTTATATCAATTGACCAATATCCTTCAACCCCATTGCAGACCCAGTCTCTAATACTTCCTAACAATACCAACTGTTTAAGATTCTCTGTTGAGTACAGCCATATTTTTGTCTTTTGTCTTCTTCACAATAGAATTAAAAATGCTGCAACCCTTTTAGTAGGGGAGTGATTCAGTTATTTTATCAGACTGCATTGCATCTCGACATGTAATGAACTAATTTAGCTCTCAGTGTTTGCTAAACTGGTTTGTAAATAGATGTGCTTACACAAACCAACCTGTGAAGCTCATTGAAGCTTGGCTTATGATTTTCACAAACTGTATCCACAGTAACTGAAACAGGTAGATAAATAAACGAGCTTAGGTTCAAACAATGCAGTATTGTTCAGTGGCAAAAAGGAGCAAATGAACCTGAGATGCTTCCAGGGTAAAGAGAGCAATATGAGAACGCCACCTGCTCCACTCCTGCACTGAGGATATACAAAGGGAGAGAAAAATAACAAGGAAACAGACAAAGTACCAAGAGACGATAGAAATGATAGCAAATGGCAGTTGGATGGGTCAGTTGGATGTGGGCACCTGGATGGGGGCAATTGAATGGGGGCAGTAGGATGGGGACAGTTGGATGGGGGCAGTAGGATGGGGGCAGTTGGATGGGGGAAGTAGGATAGGGGCAGTTGGATGAGGGCAGTAGGATAGGACAATTGGATATGGGCAGTTGGATGGGGGCAGTTGGATGGGAGCACTTGGATGGGGGCAGTTAGATAGAGCAGTTGGATGAGGGCAGTTGGATGGGGGCAGTTGGATGGGGGCAGTTAAATGTGGGCAGTTAGATGGAGCAGTTGGATGAGGGCAGTTGGATTGGGGCAGTTGGATGGGGGCAGTTGGATGGAGCAGTTGGATGGGGCAATTGGATGGGGGTGGTTAGATAGGTGGAAAATGATTTTTTCAGTTAGTTATGATATTCTCTAGTCTATAAAAGTGGCCATATCACAGTGTGCATCTTTCAAACTGATTAAAACTTACAGCAGGAAGAATGAAACTTAATGTATGCAAATATAAAAACAAACATTTAGGAAGTTGGGAAATGCCCATGCTCTGAGATGCATGTGTGACACAAAGTATAAGCACATTATATAAGCACATATATATATATATATATATATATATATATATATATATGCCACTAAAGTTGGGGGAAACGCTGACATAAGTAACTTTTTAAATGAGTGTACTATAGAAAAATCACAGTAAAATAAACTGAGTACATAGTAAATTCTGTTGATAAGGATGCATCCTCTAGGGATATGGGCTAATAAATCTGATACTAAACTGTACATAGCCACTACAGTTAACCATTAAAATAAATAACTGACAATCTGTATGAACCAGGGTCTTCACTGCTGTAGTGAGAATTTAGGAGAAACAGTGAGAGTGACTCCTGTGGTACAAAATTAAAACCAAAGGAAGTCAGTATGAACTTACACTTAGTTTAAGGTTTAATGTAGATGATATAAAAATACAACTGGAAACATAAGAATATACATGATTTAATATGTATCTATATGTGTGTGCCCTCACATGTATGTGTATGCATGTGGATATGTGTATGTGTGAATGTGTGTGTGTGTGTGTGTGTGTAAAAGTTCAGCTTGGACCAGGAGTGTGTGTGTGTGTGAATGTGTGTGAGTGTGTGTGAGTGTGTATATGTGTGTGTATGTGTGTGTATGTGTAAATGAGTGTATGTGTTTGTGTGTGTAAATGTGTGTGTGTTTGTGTGTGTGTTTGTGTAAATGTGTATGAGTGTGTGTGAGTGTGTGTGTGAGTGTGTGTGTGTGTGAGTGTGTTTGAGTGTAAAAGTTCTGGAACCCTGGTGCATGGAGGCTCCCGGAAAGAGCGGAGCAGATCTTTCTGGTTGCTGCCGCCGCAGAGAGGACTTAGGCAGTACCCCATGAGCAAACTTGAGCCTCCGAACCACAGTTAGGACCAACTTTTCTGCTGCAAGTGACCTGCCTGGTGAACTCCAGACACAGGCCCACAGGAACAGCTGAAGACCTGTAGATAGGAAAAACTACATGACCGAAAGCAGAACACTCTGTCCCCATAACTGGCTGAAAGAAAACAGGAAAACAGGTCTACAGCACTTCTGACACACAGGCTTATAGGACAGTCTAGCCACTGTCAGAAATAGCAGAACAAAGTAACACTAGAGATAATCTGATGGCGAGAGGCAAGCGCAGGAACCCAAGCAACAGAAACCAAGACTACATGGCATCATCGGAGCCCAATTCTCCCACCAAAATAAACATGGAATATCCAAACACACCAGAAAAGCAAGATCTAGTTTCAAAATCATATTTGATCATGATGCTGGAGGACTTCAAGAAAGATGTGAAGAACTCCCTTAGAGAACAAGTAGAAGCCTACAGAGAGGAATCGCAAAAATGCCTGAAAGAATTCCAGGAAAACATAAATAAACAAGTAGAAACCCATAGAGAGGAGACACAAAAATCCCTGAAAGAATTCCAGGAAAACACAATCAAACAGTTGAAGGAATTAAAAAATGGAAATAGAAGCAATCAAGAAAGAACACATGGAAACAACCCTGGATATAGAAAATCAAAAGAAGAGACAAGGAGCTGTAGATGCAAGCTTCACCAACAGAATACAAGAGATGGAAGAGAGAATCTCAGGAGCAGAGGATTCCATAGAAATCACTGACTCAACTGTCAAAGATAATGTAAAGCAGAAAAAGCTACTGGTCCAAAACATACAGGAAATCCAGGACTCAATGAGAAGATCAAACCTAAGGATAATAGGTATAGAAGAGAGTGAAGACTCCCAGCTCAAAGGACCAGTAAATATCTTCAACAAAATCATAGAAGAAAACTTCCCTAACCTAAAAAAAGAGATACCCATAGACATACAAGAAGCCTACAGAACTCCAAATAGATTGGACCAGAAAAGAAACACCTCCCGTCACATAATTGTCAAAACACCAAACGCACAAAATAAAGAAAGAATATTGAAGGCAGTGAGGGGAAAAAGGTCAAGTAACTTGTAAAGGCAGACCTATCAGAATCACACCAGACTTTTCGCCAGAAACTATGAAGGCCAGAAGATCCTGGACAGATGTCATACAGACCCTAAGAGAACACAAATGCCAGCCCAGGTTACTGTATCCTGCAAAACTCTCAATTAACATAGATGGAGAAACCAAGATATTCCATGACAAAACCAAATTTACACAATATCTTTCTACAAATCCAGCACTACAAAGGATAATAAAGGGTAAAGCCCAACATAAGGAGGCAAGCTATACCCTAGAAGAAGCAAGAAACTAATCGTCTTGGCAACAAAACAAAGAGAAGAAAAGCACACAAACATAACCTCACATCCAAATATGAATATAACAGGAAGCAATAATCACTATTCCTTAATATCTCTCAACATCAATGGCCTCAACTCCCCAATAAAAAGACATAGATTAACAAACTGGATACGCAATGAGGACCCTGCATTCTGCTGCCTACAGGAAACACACCTCAGAGACAAAGACAGACACTACCTCAGAGTGAAAGGCTGGAAAACAAATTTCCAAGCAAATGGTCAGAAGAAGCAAGCTGGAGTAGCCATTCTAATATCAAATAAAATCAATTTTCAATTAAAAGTCATCAAAAAAGATAAGGAAGGACACTTCATATTCATCAAAGGAAAAATCCACCAAGACGAACTCTCAATCCTAAATATCTATGCCCCAAATACAAGGGCACCTACATACGTAAAAGAAACCTTACTAAAGCTCAAAACACACATTGCACCTCACACAATAATAGTGGGAGATTTCAACACCCCACTCTCATCAATGGACAGATCATGGGAACAGAAATTAAACAGAGACGTAGACAGACTAAGAGAAGTCATGAGCCAAATGGACTTAACAGATATTTATAGAACATTCTATCCTAAAGCAAAAGGATATACCTTCTTCTCAGCTCCTCATGGTACTTTCTCCAAAATTGACCATATAGTTGGTCAAAAAAAGGGCCTCAACAGGTACAGAAAGATAGAAATAATCCCATGCGTGCCACCACGGCCTAAAACTGGTCTTCAATAACAATCAAGGAAGAATGCCCACATATACGTGGAAATTGAACAATGCTCTACTCAATGATAACCTAGTCAAGGAAGAAATAAAGAAAGAAATTAAAAACTTTTTAGAATTTAATGAAAATGAAGGTACAACACACCCAAACTTATGGGACACAATGAAAGCTGTGCTAAGAGGAAAACTCATAGCGCTGTGTGCCTGCAGAAAGAAACAGGAAAGAGCATATGTCAGCAGCTTGACAGCACACCTAAAAGCTCTAGAGCAAAAAGAAGCAAATACACCCAGGAGGAGTAGAAGGCAGGAAATAATCAAACTCAGAGCTGAAATCAACCAAGTAGAAACAAAAAGGACCATAGAAAGAATCAACAGAACCAAAAGTTGGTTCTTTGAGAAAATCAACAAGATAGATAAACCCTTAGCCAGACTAACGAGAGGACCCAGAGAGTGTGTCCAAATTAACAAAATCAGAAATGAAAAGGGAGACATAACTACAGATTCAGAGGAAATTGAAAAAATCATCAGATCTTACTATAAAAGCCTATATTCAACAAAACTTGAAAATCTACAGGAAATGGACAATTTCCTAGACAAATACCAGGTACTGAAGTTAAATCAGGAACAGATAAACCAGTTAAACAACCCCATAACTCCTAAGGAAATAGAAGCAGTCCTTAAAGGTCTCCAAACCAAAAAGAGCCCAGGTCCAGACGGGTTTAGTGCAGAATTCTATCAAACCTTCATAGAAGACCTCATACCAATATTATCCAAAACTATTCCACAAGATTGAAGATGGATCACTCCCGAATTCCTTCTATGAAGCCACAATTACTCTTATACCTAAACCACACAAAGACACAACAAAGAAAGAGAACTTCAGACCAATTTCCCTTATGAATATCGACGCAAAAACACTCAATAAAATTCTGGCAAACCGAATCCAAGAGCACATCAAAACAATCATCCACCATGATCAAGTAGGCTTCATCCCAGGCATGCAGGGATGGTTTAATATACGGAAAACCATCAACGTGATCCATTATATAAACAAACTGAAAGAACAAAACCACATGATCATTTCTTTAGATGCTGAGAAAGCATTTGACAAAATTCAACACCCCTTCATGATAAAAGTCCTGGAAAGAATAGGAATTCAAGGCCCATACCTAAACATAGTAAAAGCCATATACAGCAAACCAGTTGCTAACATTAAACTAAATGGAGAGAAACTTGAAGCAATCCCACTAAAATCAGGGACTAGACAAGGCTGCCCACTCTCTCCCTACTTATTCAATATAGTTCTTGAAGTTCTAGCCAGAGAAATCAGACAACAAAAGGAGGTCAAGGGGATACAGATTGGAAAAGAAGTAGTCAAAATATCACTATTTGCACATGATATGATAGTTTATTTAAGTGACCCAAAAGTTCCACCAGAGAACTACTAAAGCTGATAAACAATTTCAGAAAAGTGGCTGGGTATAAAATTAACTCAAATAAATCAGTAGCCTTCCTCTACACAAAAGAGAAACAAGCTGAGAAAGAAATTAGGGAAACGACACCCTTCATAATAGACCCAAATAATATAAAGTACCTCGGTGTGACTTTAACCAAGCAAGTAAAAGATCTGTACAATAAGAACTTCAAGACACTGAAGAAAGAAATTGAAGAAGACCTCAGAAGATGGAAAGATCTCCCGTGCTCATGGATTGGCAGGATTAATATAGTAAAAATGACCATTTTACCAAAAGCTATCTACAGATTCAATGCAATCCCCATCAAAATACCAATCCAATTCTTCAAAGAGTTAGACAGAACAATTTGCAAATTCATCTGGAATAACAAAAAACCCAGGATAGCTAAAACTATCCTCAACAATAAAAGGACTTCAGGGGGAATCACTATCCCTGAACTCAAGCAGTATTACAGAGCAATAGTGATAAAAACTGCATGGTATTGGTACAGAGACAGACAGATAGACCAATGGAACAGAATTGAAGACCCAGAAATGAACCCACCTACCTATGGGCACTTGATTTTTGACAAAGGAGCCAAAACCATCCAATGGAAAAAAGATAGCATTTTCAGCAAATGGTGCTGGTTCAACTGGAGGTCAACATGTAGAAGAATGCCGATTGATCCATGCTTATCACCCTGTACAAAGCTTAAGTCCAAGTGGATCAAGGACCTCCACATCAAACCAGACACACTCAAACTAATAGAAGAAAAAGTAGGGACATCTGGAACACATGGGCACTGGAAAAAATTTCCTGAACAAAACACCAATGGCTTATGCTCTAAGATCAAGAATCGACAAATGGGATCTCATAAAACTGCAAAGCTTCTGTAAGGCAAAGGACACTTTGGTTAGGACAAAACGGCAACCAACAGATTGGGAAAAGATCTTTACCAATCCTACAACAGATAGAGGCCTTATATCCAAAATATACAAAGAACTCAAGAAGTTAGACCGCAGGGAAAGAAATAACCCTATTAAAAAATGGGGTTCAGAGCTAAACAAAGAATTCACAGCTGAGGAATGCTGAATGGCTGAGAAACACCTAAAGAAATGTTCAACATCTTTAGTCATAAGGGAAATGCAAATCAAAACAACCCTGAGATTTCACCTCACACCAGTGAGAATGGCTAAGATCAAAAACTCAGGTGACAGCAGATGCTGGCGAGGATGCGGAGAAAGAGGAACACTCCTCCATTGTTGGTGGGATTGCGGACTGGGACAACCATTCTGGAAATCAGTCTGGAGGTTCCTCAGAAAATTGGACATTGAACTGCCTGAGGATCCAGCTATACCTCTCTTGGGCATATACCCAAAAGATGCCACAACATATAAAAAAAAAACACGTGCTCCACTATGTTCATCGCAGCCTTATTTATAATAGCCAGAAGCTTGAAAGAACCCAGATGCCCTTCAACAGAGGAATGGATACAGAAAATGTGGTACATCTACACAATGGAATATTACTCAGCTATCAAAAACAACAGCTTTATGAAATTCGTAGGCAAATGTTTGGAACTGGAAAATATCATCCTGAGTGAGCTAACCCAATCACAGAAAGACATACATGGTATGCACTCACTGATAAGTGGCTATTAGCCCAAATGCTTGAATTACCCTAGATGCCTAGAACAAATGAAACTCAAGACGGATGATCAAAATGTGAATGCTTCACTCCTTCTTTAAAAGGGGAACAAGAATACCCTTGGCAGGGAATAGAGAGGCAAAGATTAAAACAGAGACTGAAGAAACACCCATTCAGAGCCTGCCCCACATGTGGCCCATACATATACAGCCACCCAATTAGACAAGATGGATGAAGCAAAGAAGTGCAGACCTACAGGAGCCGGATGTAGATCTCTCCTGAGAGACACAGCCAGAATACAGCAAATACAGAGGCGAATGCCAGCAGCAAACCACTGAACTGAGAATAGGACCCCCGTTGAAGGAATCAGAGAAAGAACTGGAAGAGCTTGAAGGGGCTCGAGACCCCATATGTACAACAATGCCAAGCAACCAGAGCTTCCAGGGACTAAGCCACTACCTAAAGACTATACATGGACTGACCCTGGACTCTGACCCCATAGGTAGCAATGAATATCCTAGTAAGAGCACCAGTGGAAGGGGAAGCCCTGGGTCCTGCTAAGACTGAACCCCCAGTGAACTAGACTGTTGGGGGGAGGGCGGCAATGGGGGGAGGGTTGGGAGGGGAACACCCATAAGGAAGGGGAGGGGGGGTATGATTGCCCGGAAACCCAAGAATAATTATTAAGTATTAAATAAATTAAAAAAAAAGGCTCGCCGTACTGATGTTAGCTTCCATGTTGGCATTTTCATACAGATGTATCAGTTCTAATACTAGAACGTAGTTCTAATCCCTCCTGAAATCTCTATTTTCCTCTACCATGTGTCCTGCCCCCACCTCATACTGACTCATTTTCTCCTTCTAGTCAGATCTCTATTTAAAATGCAAATTTCCAAACATAGAATCAGGGTGCTTAGGAAGATGGTTGATTTTAGGTGTATAAGAAAATCTGAATAGAGAATCTTGTGGTTAGAAAACAATAGCAAGGACTCAAAGTTTAAAGGAAGCATAGTGTCTGTCCAAGAGATACAAACAGTAATAAAACATGCTTCCTAGAGCAAGCTCTGGAACATTGCGAGTAACAAAATAGAATAGTATTGGAGTATAGCTGCCAAAAGAGTATATTAGATTGTAAGTCAATGTACACAGTATGCACATCTAAGGACTGACATGCATGGATAATTGATATATGAATAAGAGGAAAGTGGCAAAGTTTATATAAAAATGAATTTCAGGTATTTGTGAATATCAAACCCTCAAGAATGGTCTCTTTGATTCTATACTCTAATCCCTTAACTGTAAGACCTTTGCAGTCAAATCTACTGACCACTTCACAGAGATCCCCTGTATGCAATATTTCTCTTTTTTTTTCATGGCACTTTTTCTAAGATCTCATCTCTGACTAGATCAGTCCTCCCTAGTACTCATTGCATAGCCCAGCATGACGACTTCAAACACATGGAAATCCTCCTCCCTAGAACTAGAACTAGGATTACCCAGCTCCTGGGCACTTCTGAAATTCTTTATGGCAGTTTGATTTTATTATGTATTGAGAGGAAGAATCCCTTTCTGTTGAATTTATTTGGGGACTTGTGAGTTTTAGAGATCTGGATTCTGGTCTTTTCCCCAAGACGTGGGAAAGTTTTAGCAAGCATATAATTTGTGCATTTCTCTACTTTCTCTCTTAATTAAAATGTCATGATATGAATGATTCTAAACCTACCTGGATCTCATGAGTCCTAAACACTATCTACTATTTTTTTATATAATTGGATCAAAAACAAGATTTAACTACAACTTCATTGGTTCTTCAACTTGATCTTATCTGCTGTGGAAGATCTCAATTGAATTTTTATGACATTAGTTTTATTCTTTAGCTCTGGATTTATTACATATTGGTCTTATCACAGTAATATTTCTTGGCTGAACTTGTCATTTATATTGTGAGTTATTTTTCTGCTGTGTTATGAAGCCTATTTGAGTTCCCTTATCTCACATAATTTCCTTAAGATCATTATTATTGTAAATTTCTTCAGATAAATTCTGCCTCAAGTTTAGACTACAAATACCAATTTTCTTTTACAGAATCCAATATGAAAAAAATAAAAAGATCACACACTGTCTTAGTTTGGGTTTTATTGGTGTGAAGAGACAACATGAACAAGGCAACTCTTATAAAGGCAAACATTTAATTGGGACTAGCTTAAAGTTTCAGAGACTTAATCCATTATCATCATAGCAGGAAGCATGGCAGTTTGCAGACAGACTTGCTGCTGGAGGAGTTCTACATCTTAACCCAAAGACAGTCAGGAGAAGACTGTCTTCCACTCTGGGCAGAACTTGAGTACTAATAGACTTCAAATCCTGCCTACACAGTGACACACTTCGTCCAACAAGGCCACCCCTATTCCATCTAGGCCACGCCTCCTAATAGTGTTTCTTCCCATGTGTTAAGCATATTCAAGCAACCACACACACACACACACACACACACACACACACACACACGCGCGCGCGCGCGCGCGCGATCACTTAGTCATGGAGAAAGACAACAAACAACTTTGGCAAGCTAATCAAGGCCAAGATGAACATTAGAACTAACTACCCATGTAAAAATGTGTGCACTTTTGACATGATGTGATGAAATTAATACCATGCATCACCATTCTGTGTTTCACAAAATCCACAATCACATTTCCTCAATGGAAAAACAATCAGCCTTGGAAAGGATAACTCTACACACACCATCACTAGGTGTTATCAAAACTGTGAAGGCATGGCTACATACACAATGACACTTTGTACAGGCTCCTAAGGCAGGAGAGTTCACTAGGAAACCCATTAGACTTTAATCGCTATGGAATCCAACCAGTTTAATATATCAATATGAGTTTATTAATATAAGAAGTGAACCTCAGTAATATACAATGCTAGAAACAGGAGAAACAGTTTGGCATGTGTGAAAACTTTATAGAGTTTTCTATACATTTAAAAGTGTTTAAATATATTATATTTGCTTGGAATTTTAATTTGTTATTGCCATATGGGTTTATAGTATGTGTGTTTGTATGTATGTGCATGTGTGTGGTATGTATGTATGTGCATATGTGTGTGGTGTACACGTGTGTGGTGTGTGCATTTATATGTGCAGAGTGTGTGTGTACTATGTTTATGTATGTATGTAGTGTGTGTGTGATGTGATGTATGATGTGTGAATATGTGTCTGTGGCATGTGTGTGTATATATATATGTGTGTGTGGTATGTGTATGCATGTGTGAATGAATATATGTGTGGTTGTGTGTGTGCAGAATATGTATGTGTGTATATGTGTATTTTCTATATTGTATGTTTACATGTGTTATGTATGTGTATGGTGTATGTATTGTGTATATATGTGTGGTGGTGTATGTGTACGTATGTTTAAGTTATATATCTGTGGTGTTTGTGTGCAGAATATGTATCATGTATACGTGTATTTTCTGTATGAGATGTTTATGTGTATGTGGTGTGTGTGTGTGTGTGTGTGTGTGTGTGTGTGTGTGTGTGTTTTGTATATCTGTGTTTGACACACTTTTGGAGGCCAGAGGACAACTTTATGAAGTTAATTTTCTGCTTCCACCTCTATGTGGTTTACAGAATTCAAACTCATGTTTTCAGGCTTTCATGATAAGCAATTCACCGAGTGAGTCCATTTACTGGTCCTCTCAAGTGTATTTTATTTGGAAAATGCTTCATGAATGACAGTAAGGTATTTAAGTAAAATTTGTAGCACAACTATAAATTGTGATTAAAAGCTAAAAATACAATTTTAAATGAAATGAGATATTTTGACAAGCATTAATTATACAATTGGTGTCAGCACTGGGATATTTGCAATTACTTCAGGGTTGATTATAGTATTAAGGTTCTCACAGAGTTACAACTTGAAAACTAGGATTTGCTTCAAAGGGGTCCATTTGGGAAGAGTTTATTTGAGAAAGAGGAAAAAGAAACAGAAGTTTATATGAAACTGGTCACATGTTAGGCATTTTGAATGCATCTATGTGTACTGGGAGTTTATTGTGTTATTTTCTATGTCTCTGTAGATAATTTAAATGCTGTATTACCAAAAGTATCTATTTGAATTCAGAAAACATATGTGTTGGAGAAAACGGAGACCCCAGCAAATAGAAATAGAAAATCCGCCAGCATTTTTTGGGGGAAATTGGTGTAAATGTATTTTGAGTTTTATTCTTAAGTCTTTGCCATGCTGGCAGAGTTTATGACCTAGTGGCTTTAGATGTCTCAGCAAAGAGTGCAGTGCTCGCTTTCAGGACGGTTTCTAAGGGCAATGTAACATCTATGTTCCGGAAATGTTTGATTTCCCTATTTCAAATCATTTCATTAGAAGCATTTTTGTCTCAGAAGTGTCCATTGTAACGGTTCTACTCACCAATTCATAATCCATTGAGTGAGTTCATGGGTTGGGTGAAGTCGGATTTTTTTTCTTATCAATAAGCTTTAAGTTATTTCTGCAGAAACAGACAAAATTTCTCTTCACTTAAAGTTCTTTTCTACTCAATGATGTGCATGCATGCGCATATACATCAAGCACTCGCAAGCACGCACACATGCACATGTGCGCGCACACACACACATACACACATATGGGTATGAAATAAGAACTTGTACTCTGTCATTTTTTACTGGGGAAGACAATCATTCAGGTCTGCTTTGTGAATATCGCCAAGGCTTGAGTAGCTATTGGCTAAATTCAAGGTTAGTCAACAGAAGCCCCCAGCCCTGAGTGGGATTTTAACTTAGCTTGCTAGTCAGTCAGTTTACTATAGGTAAGTGAGTGTTCTATGATCAGGTAGGACCAGTTGATTTCCTTCTTTATTCTTTTTATTTGTCTTCTACAGAGCTAGATAATGACAATTTGAGAAGAAAGACTATGTTTTCTTTGGAAAAATTACAGATAACCACAGTGTCATCTAAATAATAACTGTATTGCTTGAGGTCGTTTAAAGTGGAAATTTTATTAATTTTAACTTTTGGAGAAGCAGAAAGTCATTTATTAAAATTTTATCTGTGTGTGTGTGTGTCTGTGTGTGTGTGTGTGTGTGTGTGTGTGTCTGTGTGTATTTCTGGAAATATTGAAGATTTCATTCTCTCTCTGACCTTGCTTATACACCCCCTTTCATCTTTCTCGCTCCCACCCTGTTCCCTCTCTTCTCTATCCTGAATATTAGTCCCAGATTTGGAAACAAATTTCCTATAGTCACAATAATTATCAAAAGTAACAGTTACCTACAACTTCTACCATATTTCCTAAAATTCTCATAATTCCTATTCTCAAATGCCTCTATCATGCCTTGTTTGCGTGGTCCCTGTAGAAAAATGTAGTATGTGTGAAGGAAAGTATTCAAAACAATTGTGTATGCTTGTGCACATGTGCACTTATAAACAAATGTATGCATTTGTTTTGCAAGCAGATAAAGTGCTGATAAACACATTTTACAAACGGGACTCTGATAAATGTGCAGTTACTTACATTGAGTGTGTGTACACTCATGTAACCTTTGGCAAACACTTTCATCATAAAATGTACCATGTGTGCATATAGTCGTTGCTCTCCTGAATGAACATGAAAATGTCTTCCTTAACTTCTAACCTAGTATGATGGTATCTCACGTTTCATATTAATACCAATACTAGCATTCAATGCTATGCCTCCATTTTCCGTCATCTTGATATGTTCCTCTCCAGAATCCATGCTTACTCTTTCTTGAAGACGTCCTAAACTTTTGCCTTTTATGCCAGTACTAGAAATATCTTCTTCCTTACTTGTTTGATTCATCTGACCCAAGCTGACCTTTATGGGAATAGACTTAGGTTTTCTCTGTCTTTACAATCTCCCATAAATGCTTCCTTGGGCATCCACGTGTTCTAACACTTCAGAAGAGTTTTAAAATCAAACAAGACATAAGAACAACTGGCCAGTCTCCTTGAACTCCAGGCCATCCTGTCCTCTGAATTCAGAATTTCTTTCATTTACTACTCACGATCTTAATATTTTCCTAAGAATTTACCACATTTTTTTCCTATCTGAAAGTAACTATTGGATGTTTTTCAGGATGAAAGAACACTAAGAAAGACCTGCTTTCACTCACTAATTTTTACCCATAGAAATAAAGACAATAGCACACTGGGGAAAAAAAGCCTGAACAATAAAAGTGTGCAGGAAAAGCTTTCTTGATGTCGATCCAATTCAATTCAATGGGTGATTTGAGTTTTGCTTCAACCCTAGGCCCCTTGGCCTGAGCATTTTTCTGACATCAGAGTCTTACGTTTTTCTAACAATATGAATGAGAATGGAGTAGACAGTTATTCTAACGCAAGCCAAACACTTGAGAGAATTTCTGGCCTTCTGGCTCATTCGGACAAGCACAAGTAACATGTGTGACTCTATTTTTCCCTCGGATATCACAGGTGCACATTAACCTCTGACAACTGCAGTGAGAGAAAAAAGAATGCTCTGTTTGGGCCTTTGGATTCTAAAGGCGGAAAGGATGTGCCTACTAGTTTTATAAATAAAAGTAATTTATGGTTAGAGTACAGAAGCTCAAAGGTACATCCAACCTCCTTCCATGAGAGATGGCCATACACGGGGCTGCATTTGTGAAGAAAGCAAGGGTCACGGATGCCTCAGTGAAACTCTCAGGAGGGATTTCTTTATAGGTTTTGAGCATTTATGTACTGATTATATTTTGTGTCTTCAATTATTTCTAAGGGAAATAATTCTCTTTTAAAAGTTTTTCAAAAAGTTTTATTTTTTATTGGCAAGTTTATATATTTATATTTCTAATGTTATCCCCTTTCCTGGTTCCCCCCTCTCTCATCCTCCCTCCCCCTGCTTCTATGAAGATACTCTCACTCCCACTGATCTACTCCCTCCTCAACACCTGGCATTCCCCTACACTGGGGAAACGACCCTTCACAGGACCAAGGGATTCTCTTCCTACTGATGTCAGACAATGCCATCTTCTGCTACATATGCTGCTGGAGTCATGGGTCCACCCATGTGTACTCTTTGGTTGGTGGCTTAGTCCCAGGGAACTCTGGTAGGTTCTGGTTGGTTGATATTGTTGTTCTTCCTATGGGTTGCACATCCCTTCAGCTCCTTCAGTCATTTCTCTCACTCCTCCATTGGGTTCTCCTTACTCAGTCCGATGGTTAGCTGCAAGCATTTTAGTCTGTATCAGTAAGGCTCTGGCATAGCCTCTCAGGAGACATCCACATCAGGTTCCTGTCAGCAAGCACTTCTTAGCATCAGCAATAGTGACTGGGTTTGGTGGCTGCATATGGGATGGATCCCCAGATGGGGCAGTCTCTGGATGACCTTTCCTCCAGTCTCTGTTCCACACTTTGTCCCCATATTTCCTCCCACGAGTATTTTCTTTCCCCTTCTAAGAAGGACTGAAGCATCCATATTTTGGACTTCCTTATTCTTGAGCTTCATAAGGTCTGTGAATTGCATTTTGTGTATTCCTAGCTTTTGGGCTAATATCCACTTATCAGTGAGTGCATACCATGTGTGTTCTTTTGTGACTGGGTTACCTCACTCAGGATGATATTTTCTAGTTCCATCCATTTGCCCATGCAGTCACTGTTTTTGATAGCTGAGTAGGAATCCATTGTGTAGATGTACCACATTTTCTGTATCCATTCCTCTGTTGGGTTCTTTCCAGCTTTAGGTTATCATAAATAAGGCTGCTATGAACATAGTGGAACATGTGTCCTTGTTATATGTCAGAGCACCTTTTGGGTATATGCCCAGGAGTGGTATAGCTGGGTCCTAGGGTAGTACTATGTCCCATTTTGGGGGGAACTGCCAGACCGATTTCCAGAGTGGTTGTACCAGCTTGCAATTCCACCGACAAATTAATCACATAGATGTGAGGAGAAAGCCCTCAAGTCAAGTCGTTATCACCAAGTTAATAAAACAAACAATTAATTAAAACAAGATTTATGTTCCTGAGTACAGGGTGCCTTTCCTAGTGCAGGCTTCAAGAGGTCAGCATTGGATGTGGTTAAGATAATGTTTTTACAGACCAGAGGTAGGGGATTTCCAACATGAGGATTTATCAGGGAAATGGGAAGGATTGTAGAAGCAGAATATAAGAAGGTGGTTGTATCAAGGTAGTCCTGGCAACCTTTTTAAAGCAAATGTAGGTTTGCAAGATGGGTTATAACAGCTGTTTGAAAGAAAGACAGGGTTGTGGGTCATTTCATGAACCAGGTAGTACAGAATCATTGTAGTTAAGGTTGCAGGTGGGACATAAACCAATCCTTGAGAAACAAAATATTGTTACAAACAGGAATGAGCCTAGTTTGCCTTTACTACAAGATAGCTTTTAAGTCTTTGGAGGCAAGCTGGTTTATCATATTACTTACTGTAGCAAAACATGAGTTCGAGAACATGCCTGATTTGTTTTGAGACTAGGGATTTGGACCTTTAGATATTCAATATACATCGGTTTTTTTGGGGGGGGGTTCTTTTTTTCGGAGCTGGGGACCGAACCCAGGGCCTTGCGCTTCCTAGGTAAGCGCTCTACCACTGAGCTAAATCCCCAGCCCCTGGTTTTTTTTTTAATGTCAAAATATCCAAAGGCCATTGTGTTGGGCAACTCCTAGCTGATTAAAGGATTTCTGCCTTCTGAAGAACACAGTGCATCCCACCACCCTTCACCTTGAGAATTGGTAGTGCTGTGATTAACTAAAACCATTATGACATGAGAAAGATTGCCAACATGATTAGTTTATATTGAATGTCAAGGATGTTTTCCTTTTAGCCAATTAAGACAGCAGTGAGCTTTATGAAGAATATAAAGAAATGTCAGAAGCCTTCAGGACCTATATAGTCAATAAGACTTGAGGTTTACCCCCTATTCAACAGTCAGCTTTTTAAGTTTTTCCTCATCCATCCAGCCATAGTGAATATTCCAAATACCTAGTTGAGCTTGAAATTTGATCCTTCCCTCCATCTAGCATTGAGACAAGAACATAGCCTATAAGACTTGGTGATTATAGCATCGTAACACCAAAACCAAAATGCCAAGATAAGTCATATCTGGCTGTTTGATATCTACTGACTGAGGAAATAAATGTACTGTGATGACTTTCTTATTTATGTAGCAGTAGAAAATTGATGAAATCAAGACCCTATAGGAGCTATTTAACTCAGATTGTTTTACATGGTATTTGTCTAAACCAGGTAATTAATGCATGGCCTCTTAAATAAGCAAAGACATGGCAAACTGACTTGACAGCTGAACGGAAAGAACTTTCAATCCTTGTGACCAGAAACTAAACTTTTCATGAAAAAACTGAATTTTCCTGTTATATCCTTACATGCTCTCACTGTAATACACTGACTTGCTTTTTCTTCTTGCTGCTTCTCATAAATTTTCATCATAAGAACGAGAGGGCAATCTTCATTCCTTATCAATGAAAGTATTGTTTCCCATTCTGCATTTTCCAAGGATCACTTCTGAAAAGTAACAAAGGAATTCATTACCGAAGCTGGGCTTCTGGGACTTGATAATTCATTCCCCTTGTTATTCAGTGTTCAGTGGGAGAGCTAAAGGCAGCCTTCTCAATCTTTAGAGTCAGACAATGATACAATGTAATTCCAATCAGTGGCTAGATGGAAAGTGGCATCCCATATAATGCAGAATTCAATTAAGTACATTGGTTGAATAGGGTCTGCATTACTGTTAAAAATGCCCAATTGTCAGAACGACACTACTCCATCACTTTCTTTGGTCAATTATATTTTCCTGTTCCAGCACTATTAAAGTGAAACTTTGTGAATTTTTCTCAATATATTTACTAGCATGCTACTAATTTTTCTATAGTGTTCTGATAGTATAAGAACAGAAAGGTTAATAAGTACACGAAAAATCATTAATAAAAGGTTGCTAAGTGTATGAAATATGTTTAAAACTGCCTCATAGCATAGGACATAAACAATGGGATTTCACAAATGATTGCATTTAACTAGCATGTAGGCTAAGTTTTTCAAATGTATTAGGTGTACATGTAACCCCATAGGTCTGATTGATTTTTGGTAAAATAACTCCCTGGGAGATTTGGATATGTACCTGTGTAATAGGTTGGTTTAGAAATGTTCCCCACAAATGCCAGTATTTGCACTCAGTGGGTGATGCTTTTCTGAGGGAGCTTTAGGAGGCGAGACGTTGCTGCAGGAGGTGGACGTTGAGCTTAAGAAGCTTCAGTACTTCCCATTTGCTCTCTCTGCTTGCTGTGGGCTTGGCATCCAAGATGGAGGCTTTCTTTCTTCTGCCTCCATCCATGACTGTCTTGCTGTCCCTCTATTTAATGGACTCTAACTCTCTCGAACTGTGAGCTAAATTAAACTTAACTTTTGGAAGTCACTTTGTTTTTATCACAGCAACAACCTACCAGCCAGCCATCGCTTTTCCATCACAGAATTGACCTGTGTTCGAAAGAAAATAATGGTCATTTAAAAGTGAAGTGTGCTGCACACTGTATGCTCACGCATAATAGTGGGGTGTATCACAGAGAATGAGTGTGAAAATGTATAGACAGGCACACACTGCGTTTTATTCTCTTGGCCAGTACTCCTCACTCTTCCAGGGCTCTTGCTGTGTGAATGACATTACAGAAGTTTTGAAACTGAGAAGAATATTTTCACTCCCAAGCGTGTGTTAGCATCAGGTAGTCAGCTCTGTTAAAAGGGAACTTGGAGTTTTCTGAACAAATGGATGAAATCTGAAAATCAATGTGGGGACTATTGTTTCTTCGTAATCAATGGAGGGAGTGCTATAATTAAGCAATCAGTTAATCACTCTTATTTAACAGTGGTGCCTCTGAGTTCTTTAAGACCTTTTACGTATTTGTCTTTGTTTCTTTATTTCTATAACATTTGGTAGTTTCCAGTGTATAAATGTTTTCTTTGTGTGTGTGTAGTATATGTGTTGTATATGTATGCATTTACACTCATATGAAGTGCCTCTTACCCACCAGAGCCATCGGCCCACCACCGAGTCCTCTGTTCTTGTTCAGCAATTTTTAAGTGATTCATTTTAATGGTAGTAGAGATGAAAATATGTTGTCCATTTAATTTTCAGAATTTCATTTCTAGTATTTAAACTTTTTAATTGCAATTTGAATGTGTGTACTGTATCCTCAAACCTATTAAACTTATTATTTATGGATTTTAAATATTTGGACAAATTCCATAGGATTGTCTAGGACCAAACTTGGGTCATTTCCAAATAGAATTTTCTTTCTCACTCCTCATATTCTTTTACTTGCCCAGGATCATATTGAACAGAAAAAGTGAGAAAGAACCTTGATGTTGACTTTGAAGAGTCGCCACTTAGCACAAGATTTTAGGCGTTGTGTACAATTAGTTTTATGGTTATTTATTTTGAGTATGTGTAGGTGTATAACTGCACGTGGAGGATGCACTGGGCCATGGCCTACATGTGGAGGTGGCTTCTCTTCTTCTGCCCTGTGAGCTCTAGAACTCCGGTCTTATGGCTAGGCAGCAAGCTCCTTTATCTATTTGGATGTTCCAACCTTTTCCTTCATATTCTCTCTTTATCATGTCAACAAGGTGTGTTATACTGATTGACTTTCATATTTGGAATTGATCTATGGTTCTTGAGACAAATTCCACTGCCATGTTGCACCCTGCCAAAAACTCAAGGCTATGTTATCTTCATCATCTTTGTGAAGGCTCTCATGCTAACATCGTTAAGAATAGTGCTTTACCATTGTTTATTTTGTGAGCTATTTCTTGTTTTCATAGGTCAACAATGGCCTTCAAGCATGAGTTAGAAGTTTTCTCATGGTGTAATTTTGACAGACTTTAAGATTTGTCATAATACATTTTTTAAAAGAAGGGTAGATCCTACTAGTGTTTCTATAGCTAAGCAAGAATGTACCTATTTGGGGGGAAAGAGCACACCACCCAAAGGGCAGACATCCTGAGACTACAGGACAGATTCCCACCCCTGCACACCTCGGCCCACATTCCTGGTCCAAGAGGAAACTGCACAGTGCCTCTGGACACAGGGATAAAGGAAAAGCCAGCCGCCAGTACGCATGGTTCTGGTCTGGGCCCAGGACCAAACAGAACCGGCCAAACAGCTCCTTGCACCCAAGTCCCATGGGGGAGACAACTGGAACCTCAGAAGTGTGGATACTCCTGAGAAGTCATAGGAGACAACCCTCTGCCCATACTCCAGACCCAAGAGGGAATTGAATAGTGCCAACTGTGCCCCCAGGGGGCAAGGACCTACAAGAGCAATCAGGGGCAGGACCCTTTGATTCCTGCCCATACCTAGAGTTGGAAGACAGTCTCCAGGAGTGCTGACATACCTGAAATCAGAGCACCTGTTCTCAAGAAAGGCTGAAAGAAAATAGGAAAACAGTTCTACAGGAGTGCTGACACAGAGGTCTACAGCAAGGTCAAGTCATTCTCAGAAACAGCAAGACAAGCAAACACCAGAGACAACCCAATGGCTAGAGGAAAGCGCAGGAACCTAAGCAACAGAAACCATGACTACTTGGCATCATCAGAGCCCAGTACTCCCACCAAAGAAAATACTGGATATCCAAACACACCAGAAAAGCAAGATTTAGATTTAAAATCACATTTTTTGATAATGATGGAGGACTTTAAGAAAGACATAAAGAACTCCCTTAGAGATATGCAGGGAAACACAAGTAAACAAGTAGAAGCCCTTAGAGAAGAAACACAAAAATCACTGAAAGAATTACAAGAAAACACAACCACACAAGTGAAGGAGTTGAAAATGGAAATAGAAACAATAAAGAAAGCACAAAGGGAGACAACCCTGGATATAGAAATCCAAAGGAAGAGACAAGGAGCCATAGATACAAGTATCACCAACAGAATACAAGAGATAGAAGAGAGAATCTCAGGGGCAGAAAACACCATAGAAAACATAGACACAACTGTCAAAGATAAAGTAAAATGCAAAAAGTTCCTAACCCAAAACATACAGGAAATCCAGGACACAATGAGAAGATCAAACCTAAGGATAATAGGAATAGAAGAAAGTGAAGACTCCCAAATTAAAGGTCCAGTAAATATATTCAACAAAATTATAGAAGAAAACTTCCCTAACCTAAAGAAATAGATGCCCATAAATATACCAAAAGCCTACAGAACATCAGATAGATTGGACCAGAAGAGGAATTCCCCCTGTCACATAATAGTTAAAACACCAAATGCACAAAACAAAGAAAGTATTAAAAGCAGTAAGGGAAAAAGGTCAAGTAACATATAAAGGCAGACCTATAAAAATTACACCAGACTTCTCACCAGAGACTAGGAAAGCTAGAAGATACTGGACAGATGTCATATAGACCCTAGGAGAACACAAATGCCAGCCCAAGTTACTGTATCCAACAAAACTTTCAATTAACATAGATGAAGAAAACAAGATGTTTCATGACAAAACCAAATTTACACAATATCTTTCTACAAATCCAGCCCTACAAAGGATAATAGATGGAAAACTCCAACACAAGGAGAGAAACTACACCATATAGAAAGCAAGAATATAATTTCCTTGCAATGAAACCAAAAGAGAGACAAACAACCTCTAACAATGAAAATAACAGGAAGTGACAATCACTATTGCTTAATATCTCTTAATATCAACGGACTCAATTCCCTAATAAAAAGACATAGATTAACAGTATGGATACGTAAAGAGGACCCAGCATTTTGCTGCATGCAGGAAACACACCTCAGAGACAAAGACAGGGAGTAAATGGCTGGAAAACAACTTTCCAAGCAAATGGCCTGAAGAAACAAGCTGGAGTTGCCATTCTAATATCAAATAAAATTGACTTTCAACCAAAGGTCATTAAAAAAGATTAGAAAGGACACTTCATATTCACCAAAGGAAAAATCCACCAAGATGAACTCTCAATCCGAAATATCTATCCTCCAAATGCAAGGGCACTTATATTCATAAAACAAACCTTACTAAAGCTCAAAGCACACATTGCACCTCACACGATAATAGTAGGAGATATCAACAACCCACTCTCATCACTGGACAGATCATGGAAACAGAAATTAAACAGAGATGTACAGAAACTAACAGAAGTTATGAAACAAATGGATTTAACAGATATTTGTAGAACATTCCATCCTAAAACAAAAGGATGCTTCTTCTCAGCACCTCATAATTGACAAAACAGGCCTCAACAGACACAGGAAGACAAAAATAATCTCATGCATCCTATCAAATCACCATGGACTAAGACCGGTCTTCAATAACAACAATAATGACAGAAAGTCCATATGTACATGGAAGTTAAACAATGCTCGACTCAATGATAACTTGGTCAAGGAAGAAATAAAGGAAGAAATTAAAGACTTCTTAGAATTTAATGAAAATGAAAATACAACATTCCCAAACTTATGGGACACAATGGAAGTGGTATTAAGAAGAAACCTCATAGCTCTGAGTGCCTGCAAAAAGAAACAGGAGAGAGCATATGTCGGCAGCTTGACAGTACACCTAAAAGCACTAGAACAAAAAGAAATAAATAAACCCAAGAGGAGTAGAAGGCAGGAAATAATCAAACTCAGAGCTGATATCAACCAAGTAGAAACGAAAAGGACTGTACAAAGAATCAACAAAACCAGAGCTGGTTCTTTGAGAAAATCGACAAGATAAACACTTAGCCAGACTAACCAGAAGTCACAGAGAGTGTGTCCAAATTAACAAAATCAGAAATGAAAAGGGAGACATAACAACAGAATCTGAAGAAATAAAAAAAATCATCAGATCCTACTTCAAAAGCCTGTATTCAACAAAACTGGAAAATCTGGAGGAAATGAGGAAATGCACAATTTTCTACATAGATACCAGGTACCAAAGCTAAATCGGGAACAAATAAACCATCTAAACACCTCATAACTCCTAAAGAAATAGAAGCAGTCATTAAAGGTCTCCCAACCAAAAAGAGCCCAGGACCAGACGGGTTTAGTGCAGAATTCTATCAGACCTTCATAGAAGACCTCATACCAATACTGTCCAAACTATTCCACAGACGGAGCACTACCAAATTCCTTCTATAAAGCCACAATTATTCTTATAGCAAAACCACACAAAGACCCAACAAAGAAAGAGAACTTCAGACAAATTTCCCTTATGAATATTGATGCAAAATTACTCAATAAAATTCTTGCAAACTGAATCCAAGAGCACTTCAAAACGATCATCCATCATGATCAAGTAGGCTTCATCCTAGGGATGCAGGGATGATTTAATATATGATAATCCATCAATGTAATCCACTATATAAACAAACTCAAAGAACCACATGATCATTTCATTAGATGCTGAGAAAGCATTTGACAAAATTCAACACCCCTTCATGATAAAAGTCCTAGAAAGATAAGGAATTCAAGGCCGATGTCTAAATATAGTAAAAACAATATACAGCAAACCAGTAGCTAACATGAAACTAAATGGAGAGAAACTTGAAGCAATCCCACTAAAATCAAGGTCTAGAAAATGCGGCCCACTTTCTCCCTACTTATTCAATATAGTACTTGAAGTCCTAGCCAGAGCAATCAGGAAGTCAAAGGAATACAAATTGGAAGGGAAGAAATCAAAATATCACTATTTGCAGATGATATGATAGTGTACTTAAGTGATGCCAAAAGTTCCACATGAGAACTACTTAACCTGATAAACAACTTCACCAAAGTTTCGGGGTATAAAATTAACTCACACAAATCCATAGCCTTCCTCTACTCAAAGGATAAACAGGCAGAGAAAGAAACTAATGAAATAGTTCCAAATAATATAAAATATCTTGGTGTGACTTTAACAAAGCAAGTAAAAGATCTGTATGACAAGAACTTCAAGTCTCTGAAGAAAGAATTTGAGGAAGATCTGAGAAGATGGAAAGATCTCCCATGCTCATGGATTGGCAAGATTAATATAGTAAAGATGGCCATTTTGCCAAAAGTAATCTACAGATTCAATGTAATCTCTATCAAAATTCCTACTCAATTCTTTATAGAGATAGAAAGAACAATTTGAAAATTCATTTGCAATAATAAAAAGCCCAGGATAGCGAAAATTATACTCAACAATAAAAGAGCTTCTGGGGGGAATCACCATCCCTGACTTCAAGCAGTATTACAGTATTCATAAAAACTGTATGGTATTGGTACAGATACAAGCAGATAGATCAGTGGAACAGAATTGAAGACCCAGAAGTGAACCCACAAACCTATAGTCATTTGATCTTTGACAAAGGAGTTAAAGCCATCCAATGGAGAAAGATAGCATTTTCAACAAATGGTGCTGGTTCAACTGGAGGTCAACATGTAGAAGAATGCAAATAGATCCACTCTTCCCACCATGTACAAAGCTTAAGACCAAGTGGATCAAGGACCTCCACATCAAACCAGATACAATCAAACTAATGGAAGAAAAAGTGGGGAAGAATCTCAAACAAATGGGCACTTGAGAAAATTTCCTGAACAAAACACCAATGACTCATGCTCTAAGATCAAGAATTGACAAATGGGACCTCATAAACCTGCAAAGCTTTTGTAAAGCAAAAGACACTGTCATTAGAACAAAACGGCAACCAAAAGATTGGGAAAAGATCTTTACCAATCCTACATCTGATTGAGGGCTAATATCCAAAATATGCAAAGAACTCAAGAAGTTAGACTCCAGAGAGCCAAATAACCCTATTAAAAATGGGGTACAGAGCTAAACAAAACATTCTCAGCTGAGGATTATCGAATGGCCAAAAAGCACCTAAAGAAATGTTCAACATTCTTAGTCATCAGGGAAATGCAAATCAAAACAACCCTGAGATTCCACTTCATACCAGTCAGAATGGCTAAGATAAAAAACTCAGGTGACAGCAGATGCTGGTGAGGATGTGGAGAAAGAGGAACACTCCTCCATTGTTGATGGGATTGCAGACTGTACAACCACTCTAGAAATCAGTCTGTAGGTTCCTCAGAAAATTGGACATTCCACTACCTGAGGACCCAGCTACACCTGTCTTGGGCATATACCCAAAAGATGCCCCAACATATAACAAAGACACGTGCTCCACTATCTTCATAGCAGTCTTATCTATAATAGCCAGTAGCTGGAAAGAACCGAGATGCCTTTCAACAGAGGAATGGATTCAAAAACTGTGGTTCATCTACACAATGGTGTACTACTCAGCTATCAAAAACAATGACTTCACGAAATTCATAGGCAAATGGAATGAACTAGAAAATATCATCCTGAGTGAGGTAACTCAATTACAGAAAAACACACTTGGTATGCACTCATTGATAAGTGAATATTAACCAAAAAACTGGAATTACCCGAGATGCAATCCATAGACCACAGGAAGCTCAAGAAGGATGACCAAAATGTGTATGCTCCCACTCCTTCTTAAAAGGGGAAAAGTATCCATAGGATGGGATATGGAAGCAAAGTTTAGAGCAGCTACTCAAGGAATGGCCATTCAGAGCCTGATCCACCAGGCCCATATATATTCAGCCACCAAAACTAGAAAAGATTGATGAAGGTAGAAAATGCATGCTGAAAGGGACTGCATAAAGATCTCTCCTGAGAGACACATCCAGAACATGTCCAATACAGAGGTCAATGATAGCAGCAAACCACCGAACTGAGAATAGGACCCACTTGAGGGGAATTAGAGGAAGTATTGAAAGAGTTGAAGGAGCTTGCAACCCCTTAAAAACAACAATGCCAACCAACCAGAACCTCCAGGGACTAAACCTCTACCAAAAGACTATACATGGACTGACCCAGGGCTCCAACTGCATGTGTAGCAGAGAATA
This sequence comes from Rattus norvegicus, assembly GCF_021556685.1. Taxonomy (NCBI): domain Eukaryota; kingdom Metazoa; phylum Chordata; class Mammalia; order Rodentia; family Muridae; genus Rattus; species Rattus norvegicus. The sequence continues at coordinate 262,293,359 of NC_141534.1, read as the reverse complement.
GCCTTGTTGGGGTACTAGTGGAAGGGGAAGCCCTTGGTCCTGCCAAGGTTGGACCCCCCCACCGTGAAAGGGAATATGGGGGAGGGTAATAAGGGGGATGTATAGGGGGAATACCCGTATGGGGGAGGGGGAGGAGGGAATTGGGGGCTTATGGACAGGGAACCGGGAAGGGGAATAACCTTTGAAATGTAAGTAAAGAAATATATCTAATAAAAAATTTTAAAAAGTCTATAATGACTTCTTGAAAAATATGTGGGAGAAAGTGACACATATTACATTGTATAAATTCTTCAGAACATTAAACTTAACATTTTGTCCTAAAAAAATAATATACCTATTTCTTTAAATTATTAGTTAAATTAGTAAATCATCAATTTATACTCTTATACCTATTAGAATTTTTACTTTTCGGGGCTGGGGATTTAGCTCAGTGGTAGAGCGCTTACCTAGGAAGCGCAAGGCCCTGGGTTCGGTCCCCAGCTCCGAAAAAAAGAACCAAAAAAAAAAAAAAAAGAATTTTTACTTTTCAAAATTAGTTTAAACATTTTTTTACCTTTCCAGAAATGTGCCCATCTCATCTATGTCATCTGGTTGTTGGCAAGCAATTATTCATAAATTTCTTTTCTTGCCTAAGGTTGGTAGTGTTGTTTTGTCATTCATTCCAATTTTATTAATTTGGGGTGTCCTCTCTTTATTCAGTCTACTCAGTTTGTTAATTTTGTTGATGTAAGAATGTAAAACAATTGTTGGGTTGATTTTCTCTGTATAGTCTTTCACTTTACAGCAATTTATCCCTAATATTTGTGATTTCCTGATTCTCCTTACTTGGAGTTTTAGTTATTTCTTTCTATGTCAGACTACTACAGAAAATGAATAACTTAGTTGTGTGATATTTTTATTCTTTTTAATAGCTATAATTTTATTTTAATGACTTTAATGATTTTACTTTCATCAGCTAAAAATATTTCTCAATTTCAACATAATTTTTCTTTGTAACCTAATACTTTCTTAGGACTATGTTGCTTAATTTCCACATTTTTGAGATTTCCCAAATTTTTTATTTCTTCTTCTAACCCCTATTTATCTTGTGGTTTGAGAAAATTCCTGGTATGGGATTACATTCTTTTTTACAATTATTGTTATTCGTTATTTTATTTACATTTCAAATGTTTTCTCCCTTCCAAGTTTCCCCTCTGAAAATCCCCCATTCAGCCCCTCCCGCTGCTGCCATGAGGGTGCTCCCCACCACCCTATCATTCCCCTATGCTGGGGCATCTCAGGACCCAGGGCTTCCCCTCCCATTGATGCCAGACAAGGCCATCCTTTGTTATCTATACAGCTGGAGCCATGGGTCTCTCCGTGTGTATTCTTTGGTCGGGGGATTATGTTCTTTAAGAAATAGCATGACCTATATTATAGTCTTTGTAGGGTGAGTTCTGTTGGTAAGTGGACTGTCTGTCAACATGTCAGGCCTAATTGGATAGCATAATTCTTATTAGATATTGGTGAAGATCACCTGGATTGTTGTCATATATAATGTTGAGATTGCTAGAAAAGACTGTAAGTGCTTATGTAACTATAGTCCCAGAACTTGGAAGGCAGAGGGGGGTGGTTAGAGCAGGAAACAGATGGATAGAAGAGAGAGACAGAGAAAGAGAGATCTATGTACAAAGTTTGATTTTAACCTTGGAGTCTTTGGAAAATTGGTTAGTAACATTTAGATGGGAAGGTGATTGTACATTTTGTGTAGAGCAATCAATGGAATATTCATTCCATCCTGTTCTTGAAATTCTCCAAAGTTTTCATCCTCTGGAGGACTTTTATATCTAATCCTGTTTCCTCATGCTGTATTTTCTTTTGCCTACAGCAGAATTAATATTACATTAAAATAGTCAAACTTGTTAAGTTATATTGTTTTCAGGTGAATCATGCATGTCTGGAGTATTTTAAGTCTTGGTACTAATTTTATTCTACTATCCCAAACATGTGCTACCCTGTTATGAAAAATATTTATCTGCATATTGGAAAAATCCTTGTGACTGTGAGAAATAAAGCTGCATTCCTCTAGTCTTCCAAAGCTCAAGTTGTTCATTATGCTCAGACTATCTTCAGATGAGTAATTCCTGATAATTAAATCTCAATTCTTTTTGATGTACTGGGTGATACAAACATAAACTGACTCTTAGAACAAATATTATATGTGGCAATGAGACAATGTTACTTAATATGCTCCTGCCCTTGTGTTCTTTATTTTGCATTTTTAATTGGATATTTTATGTGTTTACATTTCAAATGTTATCCCCTTTCCTGGTTGCCTCCTCTCACCTCTCCCCTCTCCATGCTTCAATGAAGATGCTCTCACTCCCTCCCACCCACTCCCACCTCAACACCCTTGCATTCTCCTACACTGGAGAAAAGAGCCTTCACAGGACCAAAGGATTCTCTTCCTATTGATGTCAGATAATGTCATCCTCTGCTACATATACTGGTGGAGCCATGGGTCCCCCATGTGTACTCTTTGATTGGAGGCTTAGTACTTGGGAGCTCTGGGGGATCTGGTTGATTGATGTTGTTGTTCTTCCTATGGGATTGCAAACCCCTTCAGTTCCTTCAGTTCTTACTCTAACTCCTCTATTGGAGTTCCCTTGTTCAGTCTGATGGTTATCTGCAAGTATCCTCATCTATATCAGTAGGGCTCTGGCAGAGCCTCTCAAGAGACACCCATATCTGCCTTCTGTCAGCAAGTACTTCTTGGCATCAGCAATAGTGACTGGGTTTGGTGGCTGTATGGTGATGGATTCCCAGGTGATGCAGTCTCTGGATATTCTTTTCTTCAGTCTCTGCTCCACTCTTTGACCTTGTGTTTCCACCTCTGAGTATCTTGTTCCCCCTTCTAAGAATAATTTCTCAACATGGCAGTTTCTCAGAAACAGATCTACTTAAGACTTGGCATTGTGGAATGGAAGGCTTAAAATGAAAATATTTACCCAGCCTTGCTGAACCTAGAGGACATATTTACTGGAATGAAAGAGACCTTGAACTAAAAATAAGACAACTACATTGTCAATTCAATCAGGCTGTTGGGTTTCTACTCAGCTTTTCAAATGTCCATATATGTCATCCTTTGTAAGGCAATCAGTGGGGTAGGCCAAAAGACAGTGAAAGTGCATTTCTAATCCTAGCTTCTCAGAACTCTTATTAGATGAAAAAATGATTCATCTAATGAATCTTTTGTATACCATATTAACCAAATTAACATTAGTTTATCAGTTATTGTTTATTAATTTATTAATTATTAGATATACACACATATATCTTTATATCTACATATATAAGGTATGTATTTTGGAAAGGGATGTTGATGGCCCAGATGAGTTGAACCTCTAGAATTTACTATTTTATTTTTACTAATACCTCTTCCTAAAGAGAAACATTTTTAGTATCAGAAGTTTAGAATTTTATATGACTTTATAGCCTCAGCATATGCTACCCCAGCATTCAAAATCTGACAAGCCAGACAAATAACTGCCTGGAATAACATTTTAAAACCCTTGTTTACATTTCTCTTAGAGCATTGGTATAAACATCCCAACATTGGATAGTGCTATTAAAATAAAGAAACAATTAAATCAACTCTCTTTCTCAAGTGACTAGTTTAGAGGTTAAATCCAAGTTTGAATATGTTGGTATCACATAATAGTAACACACATTATAGGTTCTTTCTGCTTTTTTTTTTTTACAGATAACAGCTGATGTCTGCTAAATTGCTTGGAAATGTGAGGGTAAAATAAAAGAATAACAGCCATCATTGATGGTTTTCTCGGGGATAGATTGGCACATTCAGCTTTAGACATCAGCATGCGTTTTCCTAAAAGCATTGAATTTCTTAGTATTTACCTTTAAAGTAGATAAACATTGAAGGGTATCAATAGCTTAGACAATCTCTCATATACTTGCCTTTATACTGTCCTTGGCTTCTCTTCTCAGAAGTGTTTGAACAAGTCTCAGAACTGCAGGTGACTCATATTATGCCTCTTCTAAGCATTAAGTGCTGCAACTTTGTGCCTTACTTAAGCAGAGCCAGGAATATTCCATAGGGTACCACTTCAAATTCCAGGAAAGTAGCCATTTGGTTCAGTTACTTAGTGTCATGTGTTCTGCTAAAATTCAATTCAGACTATTTTATGTGTATGCAGCATTGCTTCAGACCAAGAACAAAAGATTCATCTGTGTATGAAAGTTAATTTTTCAAAGGCATACTTGATCCTAACACTGAATTTAAAATGCTCTTTGAGAGGGCTCATGGAAATAACATAATAATAAATCAAAGACGCTCAACTCCGTGAAGTTTATTTCAGTTCTTTGAAGAAATTTTGCTAACAAGGAGACTTTATGATCTGTAAGAAAAATGTTTCAGAAGACAGATCTGTAATTCTAAGAAACGTATTATTCATGAGAAGTCAGTTAGTGGGGAAGCATGAGCAAAGGTAAACATTTTCCTCTTGGCACAGATGACATTTTTGAGAATTTTACATGTGGGGAAAGGATGCTCATTTCCTGGGGTTTGGGGATGGAACACTTGTCAAGAAAATGGTATCATACAGGCCTGATGGTGCTGAATGTGTCCCTATATTCATGTTACCTGCTCGTGGGTTCATTGTGACATCCAGTTCAATTGGCTGACTGGCAGGTCCTCCGTAGTAGTTTTCAGACAAATTGTTGTAAACAAGAAGTATCAAAAACAGATTTATTCAAAAGAAATGAATTGCTGTTTGGTGCTGCTTTTCCACTGGTGGTAATTTCTGAATGTTGACTAGTTCTGCCACTTTCCTAATTCCATGGTTTGTTTTTTGAGACAGGGTCTCATGTATTTCAGCCAGTTGTCAAATCCACTACGTAGTTGAGACTGGCCTTGGACTCCTAATCGTCCTGCTTAAGCTTCAAAATATCCCTAATTATATTTGTAAGTATAAGTGATAGCTGAAAGGATAAGCAGAATAATAAATTGTATCATAAAAGCTAGGATAGCGAAACACTAGAATTCCTGATTGATCAGTGAATAACTGTCCTAAGAGGAAACCTACTTAGAATTTCTATGTGCTATGTTCTAGGCCGAAAGTAAAGTAAAATTTCTCATCATTCTCAAGTCCTACAGTCAAGCTTTGAATTGTGTCAAACACTTACTGGATTAAAACAATCAGCTTCTAGCCAAGCAACTTAGACAGAAGCAACTTAAATCATTTCTGAGATGGGAGTTAAGAATCAAATATTTTATGTATTAAATTTCTATTGCTAAGAAACAATAACCACATGCAAAACAAAACAAGCTTTGTCTGAAAACCATATGAGTAGAGAGCATAATTGGACAGCTAGCAGACACAGTTATCAGATATCTTGAAAATATCCATAATCAATACGTTTTCACGTGTGTGTGCATACGGAATATGTGCATGGGTATGAATGCATGTGTATTTTTGTATGGGTACATGTATTTGAGGTTTGTGCATGTGCACATATATGGAGGCCAGAGTCTGTGTGGATTGTCTTGCTTGAATATTCTCTTCCCTATTCATAGTGGCCTATCTCTACATGGAAACCATAGTTTGACAGGATGGCTAGTCCAGCTAGCCATCTCAGCCCATGAACTCCTTTGTAAGGATCGTTCTGATGCTGAAGTCCTGTTTTCCAATTGGTTCTTGATCCATCAATAAAGATGCTAGTAGCCATTGAGCTGGGCAGAATAGGTGGGACTTTAGGGTCCCTGCAGGCAAGCTTGAAGACCCAGTAGAGAATGGAGTTTTCACCGTTCTTCAGAGGGATGAAACTTGACCAGCCATGTGAGATCTTGGGCAGAGGGGTCATTAGCCACTTCTCCAGGCAGAAAGTTGGAATGGTGATCTGGGTCTAAGGTAACAGAGCAACTGAAGCTAGGCAGGCTGAGAGGTCATGAGGTAAGAGTATTGGGAAGGGCACACTAGCTGAGGAAGGCTTAGAAGAGCCCAGCAATTGAGTCAATAAGGCAGGTTGAAATTTAACAATGCCCATGTCTCTGTTTTCATCCTTAGACTGAATATTTTCTGGGCAGAGTCTGGTAGCAAGGTCTGTCTTGAGCTTAAGGTGGGAAGAGCAAAAGCTGCATGCTACACTCTTTGCTCCTGCTTTCCAAGTGCTGGGATTACTGGCCAGTTACTCCGCCTGCCCGGGAACTGAGAACTTGAAAGCGAACCTTCATGTTTGTATTGTAAGCACTTCATCTACTGCGCCCAGCTCCAGTATAATTGGTAGCTCCTGTACAATCAATATCTTTAGAGGTATTAAATGACATCATAGAGTTTATAACTACAGATGTGGAAAGTTAAAGCCAATTCCTGTAGCACAGTAGGACTCTCAGTGGAAGGATGACAGAAACCTACCCACAAAACCTGTGACCCAAACTGTACCCTGCCTGCAAGATGTACAGGGACAAAGATAGAACAGAGACCGAGGGAATGGCCAACCACTGACTGCCCCATATTGAGACCTATACATAGGGCAAAAACCAATCTAAATACTATTCATGACACTCTGTTATGCTTGCAGGCAGGAGCCTAGCTTAACCATCCTCTGAGAGCCTCCACCCAGGGCCAATGGAAAGAGATGCAGAGATTCACACCAAAACATTAGATGGAGCTTGAGAATCTTATGGAGAAGTTGGGCAAAGGATCGAGGGACCTAGAGAGCACAAGGACAACACAAGAAGATCAATAGAGTCAACTTAACTGGACCCTTGGTGGCTCCTAGAGACTGAATCATCACCCAAAGAGTGAACTTGGTCTGGACCTAGGTTCTCTGCACATATGTATCAGATGAGCAGATTGGTTTTCATGTGTGTCCCCAACAACTGGACTAGGGGCTGGACCTGAGCCTGTTAGCCTGCCTGCCTGTGGATCCTGCGCACCTAAATGGATCACCTTGTCTGGTCTCAATGGGAGAGGATGCACTTAGGCACACAACAGTGACTTAACCTGCAGAGGTTGGGGATGAAGGGCTGGGGGTCGGGGGTTGGGAGTTGAAGGGTTGAGGCTGAAAGCAGAGGGCGCTTCCCCTTTCCTTTTGTGAAGAGGACATTGTAATGGAGGGAGGACTTGCATGACGGGGTACTGAAAAAGTTATCAGAGTGAAAAGTAAAATATAAACTGAAGAAAAAACAAACAATGTACCCATCCAGTTGACAAATCAAAGAACATTTCTTTTTCTCTTACAAAATTATAAGAGAGAGGAAAGTAATTGTCACTATTTTTCTTCTCGGAATAATGTTTTGTGTAACATTATTACCTCTAAAATGTATCTTATAGAATAAAACACTGACGACTTTGGAATTCAGTAATGTGTGTCAATGTTCTGAAAAATGGAAATGAAGTATATCTTCAAAGGGACATGCGTTTTAAGTACAAAAGCAGCTGACAGCGTGCACTGGAAAAACACTGTGCCAGAAGAGGGAAGGTCCTCCACAGGGTTAAGCTCAGAACAAACAGAGAGAAAGACCAGTATAGGCTGGCAGGTGTTCAGAGATTTCCCCAGACTGACTCGGATTTAAGAGAGTGTCTGGTGATCACAGGATAAAGAAACATTCCCTACTCGAAGCACACTAACGTCTAGTATGTTTTACCCGGAGAAGGAAGAAAGATGGAGGAAAAAACCAGTTCTGATAGCGGATATTACTTGATTGATTCCTTAATTTTGCCATGCACTTTTATTTGGAGGCATTGCTGTAATTCGTAGCAAGAAAGGGGAAGGTTCTTGTGCTCCTGGCTTCAGGGCTCTCTGGGTGTGACAGTGTTTCTGTCTTCTTCCAGTCATCATCTCCTGGAACCTAGCTCTGTGACCACATTACAGTGCGCAGTCTTGACTCAGTACTCTGAGACTTTAATTGGAATGCAAGTTTTGATATGTTTAAAATTTTATAGCTGTACTGAGGTACAGTCTGTTCCTGGAAAACAACCAACCATGCATCTACAGGCAGCACAAAATGGACTTACTGCATTTAAAACCAAAACAAAATAGGAAAACTAGGAGGGGAATGTCAAGTGTGTGAGCAGCAAGGAAAGCATTGAAGCAGAGGCAAAGAGTTGGATTCGATAAAAATGTATGTATTCATGTAGAGAATTCTAAGCAAAAACAATCCCATCAGTAATATTGTGGCTCTATTATGAGAATAGTTTTAGAAGCACAGAAAGTTATATAATTGAAAAGACAAAAGTATTATTTTTGTCAAATTGAAACAATAGCTTAACCTAAAATGCTATGAAAATATTTGATAGAAGATCCACCTCAATATTTTCATAGTATTCGTATTGCTGTTTGCACCAAAACCTAAGCC